>NC_079371.1:28829094-28971594 GCF_021018895.1 Seriola aureovittata | reverse complement strand
GTGTGTGTGTGTGTGTGTGTGTGTGTGTGTGTGTGTGTGTGTGTGTGTGTGTGTGTGTGTGTAATGAGGGATAGTTGAAGGTCCAGTCAGACCCAGGGTCAGCCTCACTGATTAATGACCACACACACACACAGATCAGGGGTCAGTGTTTTGACAGAGGCTTCAGTCCATCACCATCACAGTGTAATTACTTTGCATTACTGCAGCTTTATCACTAATTCCTCCTCAGTACGTCATTAAGCAGAGTGTGTGTTCGTTTAGACCGTCATTACTCCACATTACACACACTTTTAATTTATCAAATGGAATTATGGCATCACAATTTTCATTAACACCAGAACTGGATCCAAATGAGTCAGTACAACCCAATGTTTACTGCTCATGCTCTGTAACACTGGAGCTATGAACTCGTTTGTGTTATCAGCTGCACTTACTTACACTCCTCAGTCCAATCACTTTCTGTGAAAGTTTGAGTGTTAACTGCAGCACATAGAGAGGAACACTTTAATGAGGACTGGACTTCATTTGATTTAGATTCTGTTTCAGTCTTGTGACTTGTTGATCATTTTTAATTATATCTGAATTATGTGAATATTGTTGGTTTTAATCAGCAAACACTGGTCCAGTTCTGTCAGTGAAGTGTTGGTCTTGTTGTGCAGCTGTTGCAGCTGTGAACATCTACACTGAGATTCAGTAATCCTGATGTCACATAAACATTGATACAGTGGCCTAAGAGTAATGTTTATAATAAAATAATCCATCCATTTTCTTCCGCTTATCCTCTAGTAGGGTCGCGGGGGGGCTGAAGCCTATCCCAGCATCCTTTCGGGCGAGAGGCGGGGTACGCCCTGGACAGGTCGCCAGTCCATCGCAGGGCAAACACATAGAGACAGACAATCATTCACACTCACAGCCACACCTATGGTCAATTTAGAGCATCCCATTAGCCTAGTATAATAAAATAATAATAATAATTTTATTTATACAGCACCTTTAAAAACAGGGTTTGACATTAAGGCAAAGGCCACACCAATATAACAACAGAAGTCAGACAGTGAGGTCGAACAACAGCAGTACAATGAGGTGAACAATACAGTTTAACTTGATAATGTGACAGAAGCTTATGTTCTATGCTGGTCTGTGTCTGTCTGTGTGTGTCCATGGAACAGGAGGTGGAGCAGGTTGTCAACCAATCAGAAGGTTGGTGGTTTGATCCCTGACTCCTCCAGATCCTGAACCTCAAACTGCTCCCACTCATCAGTGTGTGTGTGATAGAAAAGTTCTGAGTGAATGTGTGAGTGAACGGGTGAATGTGGTTTATAGTGTAAAAGGCTGTGAGTGGTAGATGAGACTACAAAAGTGGGATCGTAGATGACTTTAGTTGTAGTTTATTCAGGTTTAGTGTTAGCTTCTTTTACTGATGTTGTAGAAAGAGAAGATGCTTCTCGTTGATACACAGTGGTTCTCAAACTTTTTCACATCAAGGACCTAAACTGACACAAATCAGACCACAGACCTCTATCTGATCAGATCTTTGCTTTTGATGTTTTTTACACACAGTGTTTGAACCCAAGATCAAAATAGTCAGGCATTCTGTCATTGTGTTACCTATAGATGGAAATATAGTGAAAATACATTATTTCCCTTTTTGCTGGGTCCCTGGACCCCACTTTGAGAACCACTTCATTTAAGCAGTAATTGTGGACTGCATTTATGTTGTGCTGGTCTGACTGTGTGTTGGACACTTCAACATGAGCACAGGAGGATCCAACCAGCAGGCCTGAGACCTGCTCCACATCCTCAGCCACAGCAAGACGTCTGGCGCAGTGTCGTTGTTTCTTTTGTTTGTTTCATGATAGAAATTGATAAACATTTCATTTTCAACGGTTCTTTTTATCATCGAAAACAGTTGTCAACATGTAACAGAAATAAGTATCTTAACACAGATACTCAGAACCTGTCTGTCTATGTGTCTGTCTGTATGTCTCTTTCTGTGTCTGTCTGTGTGTCTGTCTCTCTGTGTGTTTGCCTTTGTGTCCGTCTGTGTGTCTCTCTCTGTCTGTCTGTCTGTCTGTCTGTGTGTGTGTCTGTCTGTGTGTTTGTCTTTGTCTCTGTGTGTTTGCCTTTGTGTCTGTCTGTACGTTTGTCTTTGTGCCTGTCTGTATCTGTCTGTGTGTCTGTCTGTGTGTTGCAGAGTGGCGTGATGCAGAGCTAATGCGAGACATTGAGGCAGCAACAGGAGAGAACCTGGGCTCTGACAGAGTACGTAAAGGGAAGAAGAAGAAGTTCCCCAACCTCAGTGACCTGAAACGGAACGCCAACACATCCCGCTCCAGGCTGGAGAAGAAAGTCTTCAACAAGTACGTTCAGGGATGCATGAGGCAGCAGCTGTGTAGTTTTCTGTAAGAGTTCCTACTGTTATAAAAGAGTGTGTGATGAGTCCATCAGCTCTGTATTGATCCATACTCAGATATGATCATAGTGTGGATAGAGAGAGGAGAACTGAAACATTTACCAGTTGTTAATAAAAAATGTCCAAATCGCATTTTGAAACCAGGTGTATGTTAGTTTGTATCACAGTAACTCACACACTTCCATAAATCCACATCAGCATTGGCCAAGTGTCAATTAAACCAACTCTGAGGTGAACTTTTACTCTTCAGTACTTATCATATGTAACTGCAACCCCATAATGCAACACTTTTTCTGTACAGCAGGTTTGTGTGGCAAGATGTAACCAATTATCTGTGTGTGTGTGTGTGTGTGTGTGTGTGTGTGTGTGTGTGTGTGTGTGTGTGTGTGTATGTGCGTGCGTGTGTGTCTGTATGTGTCCCAGGACCACCGTGCGTAGAGTGGCTCAGGTGATGAGTAAAGCCGACAGAAGAAAACACGAAAAGTTCTCCAACCAGTTCAACTACGCTCTGAACTGACCTGCAGTCAGTTTACTTTCTGTGACTGAGGGACATGGACAGAAAGAAGGATTCACATTGATACTGTGTGTGAACCTGATCACCAGATAAATATGACTGCTGTAATACTGAAAACATTTGTGCGAACATTATATGCAGTTTGAATGATTTGAGCCGTGTTTGATTAACCTTTGTAAGAACAGGACTGTGATCATTGATCACTGATCATTGATCTGATGTGTGATGAAAGTTTGATGATGATTTACAGACCGTACCTTAGCAGCGCCTGACACACTGTTGATGCCTAAGACATTTCTTGGTCTCATGTATCGGCCGCACTTCTGTATCTGTCCAGTTTTAATTTTTATAACTGACTCAATTTCTACTCTTTCTCTCTTGTTATCTGGTTGAATTTATTGTTTATATTTGTTTTCTGTGTTTTTGGGATAAAGTCATGTAATGTACTGCAAAACAGCATCATGCAGATTTGTACCAGAAGTTAACTGAGTCTCTGTCCTCAGTCAAGTCCAAGCTGCTGCTTTGCTGCTACTAAAACCCTGATTTTCTAACCATGACATCGTTTGAAAACTTCACCAAACACATCAGTTAAAGATAAAGACTGAGCTGTGACTTCAGCTGTATTTTCTGTAACATGATCACTCACAGAGAAAGTTAGAAGAAACACAAAGTCCCTGAATCTAGCAACAAAGTCTCTAAGTCTATCAGTTGTAAACGCCCTCTAATAGAAACTGTTTGAGCCAATTCATTTTGAAAGAGCAACGGCCAATTAGGAACTCCAACAGCCAGCCGACCAATGATGATGTAAGTTCATGACTCCAGTCACGTGGCTTTCAGGTGACCAATGGTGTAGTCAGTCACTCAGTCAATCAGTGACATTGGTGTTTACAGGGCCCTGCTGTTGCTGTCTAGCCAATAACTGAGAGTGAATGTGGTCATTAGTGTATGAATTCAATCAGAGTGTGAATTATAAATTTATAATCGGGGTCAACTTTTTCTACAGGGTGAAAGGGAATCCAGTTTCAGCACAGGCATATGTTTCAGTGAACTGAAGTGTTACAGAACTTACAATGTTGTCTTTAACTAAAACTGTCGAGTGGAAAGTAGAATAAAATGGAAATACTAAAGTACAATTACCTCAAAATTGTACTTAGGGTTGCCACCATTTATGTGAAAAAACAAGGGATGGTGATGTGACGTAGATCATATATGACATTTTATATTGGTAATGGAATGGCATCAACTAGCTAATATTAGTATTAGTAGTATTCAGAAACTCAGAAGGTAAGAAAGTAAATTGTATTAAATAAGCTAGATAGTTAGGTACTGCTAATTATATTTATAGTGTCTGTGCAATCACTGGTAAGTGTTTCAACCCCCCATTCTGTTGTTCTTACCTCTAAGTCTTAATCAGGGGGGTCAGACCCCTGCAATCCCCCCTGTGATTCGAACACTGATTAAGTCTCATATTTGTATTTTAATCTGGTAAAATTGATTCAATCAAGCCAGAACTGATATTTAAACGTTAGAGTGAGTGAAGGTAATAGATGTTCTTATAGTCAATGTATCATCAATTGATTTCTGTCAGATGAAAGTCAGCAGTCATACTAAAGAAGCAGCAGAGGCTGAGATATCCTGACTTTTAGTCCCTAGTAGTGGGCAAACTCCGAAATAACTGGATCCTACATTTCCCATAATGCAACCAGTAACAGCAACTTCTTCATTAGGTCTACCCTGCCTGCTAAATACCCTCATCTTTTAAACTCCATTCCTCCTGTTTGTAACAGCCCTCTCCTATCTGAAGCTGGGAGAACCCTGATGACATCACTGTGACATCATCAGAGTTATTTCACCAGTCTGTGGTACAGACTACAGACTCCAGACTGTGCGTGTGTGTGTGTGTGTGTGTGTGTGTGTGTGTGTGTGTGTGTGTGTGTTGTGTGTGTGTGTGTGTGTGTGCGTGCGTGCGTGCGTGTGCGTGTGCGTGTGCGTGTGTGTGTGTGTCTTTTTACCCATCATAGAACTGACAGGTAAAAAACAAGGTCAGTAGAGGGAAACCTTCCGGCACAGAGTAGTTCACTAAAGGAGTTCACTCTCTGTCACTCAGGTTTGTTACCTGTACCCCTTCAGAAACTGGACTGTGCCCATGAACCTCCAGCTTCAACCTACAGGTGTAGCCTCCACTCATTATTCATTTTGGGATTAAGACATTCCTGGGTCTCTGACTGGCCATCTCCTTCTCCTGACTATGAAAAGGATAATTCATTTTAGTTTGTAATTATTAATAAATTAAATTCAAATGTATTTGTGTGGAACCATCTGTACATAAAAACAGACTAAAACATATTCATGCATACACGAAAATACACATATACAAATTGTACATATACAGTGTGTTAAAGCTGGACTGAGAAGTCTTCAGTTTGGATGTAGGATCTCAGATGAGCAGGTAAACTGATCCAGTCTTCAGGTCAGTCTTACCTGACAGTGAAGGTGCTCCAGGTAGATGGAGGAGATGTCCTTATTGTGACCTGAGAAATCAGCTGTGATGGTAACTGACAACATGTCTGAGGAATAAGGATTGAGGAAGTACCTTCATGTTTCTCTCAAGTGTAACACCTGTAATATATAAACAATGTAAATAGTCTTAGTCATTTATTAATTGTGACTGTGTCAGTGCTTTGATGATGATGAGCTTCAGGGTAGGACTCTGGTTTAATACAGATACAGAATGAGGTTAGACACACAGTGTTCAAACTCTGGTTTGTAATTCTATGAAGTAACCAGCTGTACATACATCACATGCTGCTTTTCTCTATGGAGTTTACATTGAATTCAACATATTTCTTGACCTGATGTAAAACAGTTCGAAAGGAGCCGAAAAGCTAAACTCTCCTCTTAGTGAACTGATACTGTGAGCTGCACTTTGCTGCTTTGCATCACAGTCTGATAATATGAGATGTTGCATTTCATTCATCCTAACATTGATGAGGGTGAGGATGATGAAGTGGAGACTGGTCAACACGTCTTATTCCTTCAATAGGAAACATGCTTGAGCGATAACACTAGTACTGCACATGCTCAGTTTGGCCCCTTTCTGCACCAGGAAGATAAAAGACACATTCAACATCTGCTGCTGAAGTTATTGAGAAAAATTTTTGGAGGAATGAAAGTTTTTTCATCAGCTGTGGTTTTGACCTTTTGTCTGAGTTAATCAAATCTTAATTTGGTTTGAATCATTGTGTTGACTTTTAATTGACATGACGTGTCAGTGTGTTCAGCCATCATGCTGACAAGGACAAGATGGTTGCAACAAGTCAGCTACAGTATGTTTCAACATTTTTTGTTCTAAATAGTCAATATATGCAGTTAATTATGTCACATAGCACAACACATGCAACAATTACTGCTCATTAATCCATAAGAAATTACAAATATATTAAATAGATACATTTTGCCTGTGTTCAAAACAAAATTCAGTAACTGTTCTTTGATAAATATTACTAAATAAATAAATAATACTAGAATTTTATTATATAAAGAAATTATAATATTATTGTAAAACAATGCATATATTCAATACTATGCATGAAATTTAATTTAGGCTATTTTCAAAATGTTTCAACTCCCAGGGTTTGGGTCATTTGCAATATCTGAATTTGTATTTCATATAGTCTAAAGGTCTCTGTCCATGTGTTGTTTGATTATAAAGCAGGTTTAGTTTCTATATTAATACTGTGAAAGTATCAAAGCCTCAGTCCACAGAGAAATGCACACAGCCTGTATTCAGAAACTGAGCCTTAAAACCAGCCGTCAGGACTTCTGGAACTTTGTGATGTCACCGCTCTCAGCCACGCCACAAGCCCCGCCCACCAAGCACAACCATCCAACCTTCCAGGATTTAGTTTCTCTGAGTGTTTACCTGAAACCTGCTATATTTTTAGTAGATCACTCAGAAAAGCCAATCAAAAGAGCGACTCAGAGCCTCCTCCCTTCTGGTTGGCCCACTGATCTAGAAAGATGTAAAATTACACTAAGATGGTTTTTGGTTCTTAAGACCACAAATATATTTTCTTATGGATCAACACAATAAAACACAGGAGAAGAGGAAAATATGGAGCTTTAAAAGGAAAGCAGTGGATTTACCTGCAAAACTGAAGGAAATTAGCATGAAGCTTTGGTGAAGTGTCATAAAATTCACTTTCAACCATCTGCACGAGTATCCCTGATCCCTCTCACTGACTCTGCAGCATGGCATCACAGACACGGAACCTGAGCCCAGAACCTTCCTGCTCTGAGGGCAAAAACCACTTCAGATCCACTTCAGGTTGTTTTGATTAAAATGAGTTCACTGGGCTGTTTCAGTGTTTAATTGTCATCATTTTAATATCAAAGACAATATCATGTTGATCTGAGGTTTCAATACATCCAAGATTTTCTGGAAACTGTCAACAAAGTCAATAAATAACAGAAGGAGTCCAAATGAAAACAACCACAGCTGGAGATACACAGTACTGACAATAGATCAAGCCATTCCTTAAGTCATAAATAAACATTCAATATTCATACAGACTTTTTCAAAACAAAGAAATCAGCTATCAGTCTAGTACATAGTTTAAAACAGCATTCAGAGGAGCTACAAGTAGATTTATGTACAGGTTCTGTTCATATTCACATTCTATTAAAATAATCCATTCAAATTAAAGCCTCCAAATGTTGGTAGTAAAAAGAGCAGAGCTCACCCAGACAGTCTGTCTCTGGGGGGGGGGGGGGGGGGGGTCTGTCCGCTCTGTGTGTGTGTGTGTGTGTGTCTACAGATGTGTGCTGTAGAAGGCGGGGGCAGCATAGCTCTGAGTCCCCAGCATGAAGGGGGACAGGACGTGGCTGGCGGTGAGGAAAGGCAGCTGGACCAGGCTGCCAGTGGGGGGGTGGTGGTGGCCAGCATAGCCAGCGTGCATGGCCAGGTGCCCGCTGACTGGGGGGGACGGACTGAGAGGGCTGAGGCTGCCCAGGCCTCCTCCCGCTCCTCCCCCTGCGCCCCCTGTACCTCCCGCTCCTCCAGCGCCAGTGGGGGCGGAGGTGTCGGCACCGGGGTTTTGTTTCTTCCACTTGGTCCGGCGGTTCTGGAACCAGATCTTGACCTGGGTCTCAGTGAGGGAGAGCGACAGGGCCAGGTTGAGGCGCTCACACACTGACAGGTAGCGTGTGGACTTGAACTTGTTCTCCAGCGCCACCAGCTGCTCATAGGTGAAGGCAGTCCGGGCTCTACGGGGCTTCCCCGACTTGGAGTCTGAGCCAGAGCGCTTCCTCTTAGGCTTGACCCCTTGGGCCCCGTTGGTCTGGGCGTTGGAGATCTGGCCTGCAGGCCCTCCTCCTGGGCTCTTGGTGTCTCTGGAGGGGTCTTGGTGGCTGTGCTGGCCCAGGTCCCTCTCTCCGTTACTGGGCAGGGCAGAGCTGCTCTCCTCACTGCTGTAGGGGCCATCTGGAGCGTCTGAGTCCGGGGTCCCGGATCTGTGGTAGTCATCCTCATCTGGGCTTCTGTACACAAAGCCTTCCTCTGGAAACACACAACACAGAGAGAAACTGTATGAAGTAAATAGCCCTCAGCTGTCAGAGATAGAGCCAGTGTGGGCTGAGCTGCAGTTCCTCTAAGCACCACTGTGTGCTGCTGCACAGCAGCCACAACCGCACCACTGAGCCACTGAGCCACTGAGCCACGTCTGTATCGCAAACACACTGAAGGCCAGTGTGTGTACACAGATTCACCATGTGAAAATAATTATTATTAAAGACATTAAATCTACATTTATAATTCATCAAATGACTGTATATTAATTACCACACATCGTCCTGGGGCCTTCAAAAGCTCCTGAGAGCCACCAGGTGGAAATATGTGTGTTCTTGCCTCATATACACAGATCAATAATCAATAATTAAGAATAAAAACAGAAGTATAGAAAGACAAAAAAAGTATAAAGAATAAAATAAAAAGGCAGTGGTTGAACTGAATGAATGAATTCAACAGCTCATAACCAGCATTTAGTCAAAGTCCTGACTGAGAGTAAAATCTCTCTGTTTTCAAACGGAGTGATCAGATCAACAGGGGCCCTGACTCTGGACCCTCTAACTGTGGGCCCTCACTGAGGCCCCTGCAGTGACTCCCTCTGCTGGTTTACACTGTGTCAGCTACAGTCTGACAGTTTGATTATATTTATTTGACAACATATAAACCAACTGAAAAAACTGTTTAAAAGCTAAATTTTGGCAAAAAATATTAAATCATCAGTAAAACCTCAGCAGATTCTCTGATCATCACAGCTGATAAAAACGAACTATTATTCTAATTATTAAATACACAAATTGAAACAAGGCTTTAAGGGCCCAGAAGGTCTGGAGCCACAGGGCCGCTGCCCGGCTCATAATCAAGGATCAGATTTCACATGTCTGAAACCAAAAGTCTTAAAGAGGAGGTGAAATCTGGAAAAAGATCATTTTAAAAAGTGGAATAAAATCATTTTATTTTTAATGAGACATTTTCCATCCAACCTCAGTGAGTCAGATGGTTCGTCTGAAAAACACAGTGAACCAGAGTAAAGATGTTTTCACTGAGCAGCTCAGACAACTTCAACAGGAGAAGAAAAGAAACATGAAACATCCGCCATCAGCTGAGGATTGAAATATAAAAACAAACATTTCAACCACGCTGAATTTATAAAATCATTTTTTCATTTAGTCACAAATTTTTAACTAATGACTTCATTAAAAAGTGAAAGTTTTATCATTAAATTACTTCAGTTTAAAAATTTTCAGACTGATTTATTGTTTGAACTTTACACACACGCACACACTTTAGTTTGATCGCAGATATTCTTCTTCATGTTGTTATTTAGAGGAACAAACGGTGCAGGTTCAGTGTTTGTAACAGCTCAATAGTCAATGGTGAATTTATTTTAAACAGAACCGACCAGATTCATCTTAAACATGTTCACAGCTTCTTCTTTATGTTTTAATTCATCCTATCAAAGTCTGACCGAGAACTATATCAAAACAAAAATAATATCAACATATCTTTGACCAATAATTATCATTAATAATTGATAATAATGTCTGTTTCTGATTTTTACTAAATATAAAAGGCTTTTCGCTACTCTACATTTTTATTCTTTTTATTGGATCAAAACCGTGTGACAGACTGAAGCTCATTTATCTAAACATGTGTTGATGATGTGAACGAGTGATTTTGAAAAAGTGTGATGAAGAGAAAAGATGAAAGTGAAGAACAGAAACAGACGTTGATCAAAGAGTAAACGTAAATGATTACTGCAGTTAATGGGTCACGCACGCACGCACGCACGCACGCACACACACACACACACACACACACACACACACACACACACACTGCTGGTTGAAACAGATATTCACCAATCAATAATACCGATCACACACGTGCGCGCCCACCTCGCGCCTTTTCTCCGCGAGGCCGCGAGTTTTTCTGTCACCATCATATACACACACACACACACACACACACACACACACACACGTCAATGACCCAGGATTTAGACTCTCCGGAAATCCTCCGGTAGGCCTCAGTAGAAATACAAACGGACTGTTCCGTCGTTAAATCGGATTACAGGCCTAAATAATGAAAAATCTGAAGAAAGTCACATTAAATCTAAACGACACCAAATAGGCTTTTTTATAACATCATAAAATATTATATAATATTCCGTATTTTTAATGAATGTTGGTTCATTGAAGAGGAAATTTCCTCGCGGTGAAAGAAAAATTAAAATAAAACCGGATGAAGATGTGACGCTGACGTTCAGGACAGGACACTATAGAGGCGGGAAACAAACCAACTGAAACACTAATAAACACATTAAACCGGTGGGTTTAATGGACTTACTGCTTGGGTATTCCTCGGCACCGTAGCAGCCCTTACCGGGCTCCAGGCCGGGCTCCCGCTCCCCCGCGCCTCCTCTCCGGTTCTCCGCTCCGTACCCGCTCATCTCGCGCTCTCCCCGGTGGCTCGCGTGCTGCTGGTGCCGCCGGCTGCTCGTGAACTTGTTGGGGTCCAGGATGTCCAGCACGGAGAACGAGGTGGTCCGGTGCCCGGTGGGGCCCTGACAAACGACACATCGGGATTAATACCATTATTATTATTATTATTATTATTATTATTATTATTTATAATGTTATTTTTGTAATATAATATATATTATTACTACACCAACAACAACATAATAATAATAAATGTATTATCATTATACTCAGTGGGTCTGAGCTGCTTCTTCCCGCCAGTGAAAGCCTGCTGAGTGTACTGAGGCTGAGCCTCTGGACCTGCATGGTCTCTGTCTGAGATGTTTTAAACTGAGTCATAGCCTTTATTTATTAATCAATATTCATTATTTATTATCATATTATCTAGGCTATTATTTTCGATTGTTATTTATTTTTATTATTCTTGTTATTATTACGAATTTAGAATCTTTGCCACTATTCTTTCTATCACCATGTCGTAACAATAATAATACTAATACTAATACTACTACTACTACTACTAATAATAATAATCGTTTTAATAAATAAGATACAATATAAAAATACAGTAAATACATTTTCTCCAAAATTATAACTGGAGTTACACACAAACAGCACCGACACACACACACACACACACACACACACACACACACACACACACACACACACACACACACACACACTATTAGAGCTCCTGTATTAATATGAAAGGAATCAGCCTCATTTGATGTATTTACTGGTCCGCTGACGGAGAGAAGTTAAGACAAAGAGGAAGGAAACACTCAGTCTATTTATACTGTGTCTGATGATCAACTGTAAAATAAAGATCTAATAAAGTGTGGTTTTTAAAAAAAAAAACTTTTTAAATGTTATTAAAAACATTGATAATTTGTGTTTCCATAAATCTCTCACACCCATATAAGCTCGTCAGTCTGAACCGGTCACTGAGTGTCCTCCTTCAGATTTATGTGGAGCAGAGGTCCCGGTGGTCCCGGTGTGTGGAGCAGATAAAGGTTCAGAGAGGCTACATCCTGACTACTCATTCATTTGTTCGTGAGGCCAGTGTGGAGCATGTCGACATGAATAATCTCGCAGTTATAATATTTTTATTCTCTTTAATAATCCGGGTCCATTAACAGCTGCTGATAAGATTCACAGGGTGAACCGCTTTAAAATGATCTGAGATGAACACACGTGACATAATAAACCTGATTATTCATTGAATTTAACCAGTCTCCATAAACTTGAGGAGGTTCGGCTGCTCTTTAAATTACAACTATTTTACACTGAAACTTCAACTGAATTTTCGTTTGGATAATAATTTATTTAATTTGAAAGAAAATGACAGATTATATTATTTACAGCTGCTGGTCAGATTAAATTACATTATTGTCAAACTGTGAAATGTTTTTTCCCGCCGTGGAATAAAAAGAGTGTTTGACTCTGAGCGAGTTGATTCATGTTGTTTCCATCACAGCGCGGGAACAAATAAAAAGCTGATTTTAATGATGTTTATCTGTCTGACTATCAGCCGCGACATGCCAACAGCGGCCAACACAGGGCCAACAGCGGCCAACACAGGGCCAGCACCGGGCCACCAACGGGCCGCGGGACGTTTTACATGACAAGAAACCACACTATCATCATCATCATCATCATCATCATCATCATCATCAAACTCTCCCTCTTTAAATTCACTTCCTTTTCTCAGAGTCAGTGGATTTTCGCGGGTGCTGACTCTGAAAACTCTGTGGTCCTGGTTCTGGTTCTTCATCAGGTTTTTATTTTGGACTTTACACCTGCTCTGCTTTATTCATCCCGCTCTCTGTCTGCTGCTGCAACGTCAACTCCGTCACCCCGAGTACAAACCCTCCAACTTTGTCTCTGTGACTCTACCTGCTGTGGCGGCGCTAACACCGGGTTTGTCGGCGGAGGTTCCGTGTGGTTCTCCACGGCCTGAGCATCTCTGCCTCCGACCACCGCGTTAGAGAAGAGCCGCTTCTCTCCGGCTGCAACTCCGTCCAGCAGGTCCCCGCTGTCCAGGCCTACCACGGTCTGGATCCCGTCCCCGTCGGACGCCGGTATTGCTCTTTCCCGGCTCATCACCGGTTGGGTCGCGTCTGCCACGGGCCCTGCTACGGCTCTGTCCCGGCATATCACGGTCTGGACCCCGTCCGCTCCGGGCCCCGGTACCGCTCTGTCCCGGTTCATCACGTCACTCGGTCTTTCCCATAAATCGAGGATCCGGATTAAAAAGCAGGAGCCGTGTTAACAGAAAAGTTTCCGCCTGACGCGTCTTAAAGGGACAAAACTTCACAACACAGGCAGGTCAGCATCCAGGGGGGGGTGGGGGTCAGGTCTTCAGCCCCTTAAACTTTCCCATAGGTCACAGTCTGGACTGATGCGGGTCTAACCGGATTCCGGACGCGGTCTCGTTAAAGTTTAAACTTCTTCCTCTCTCCGGTTCATCCTCCGCGTCCAACGCGGCAGCGTATGCGCTGATCTACCTTGCGTCTGCGTGACGGCGCCACTGTCCCGCGGTGACACACACATAAACCGCTCCGCGTCCCGACCTCCAGCCCCGCGCGCTCTGTCTGGTCACCGGTGGGTGCGCGCTTTGGAGCCCGAGAGCAGTTAAAGGCGGGACAGAGCGGATCTATCTCTCTAATGGTTAAACCGTCTCTCTCTCTCTCTCTCTCTCTCTCTCTCTCTCTCTCTCTCTCTCTCTCTCTCTCTCTAACTATCTATCTATCTCTCTCTCGCTCTCAACTCCTTTTTTGGTCTTCAACCGGCCCCTCGAGGACCCTCTATCACACACTCACGTGTGCGTGCGTGCGTGCGTGAGTGTGTGTGTCCCTCCTTATTTATGCATTCCTATTCAACTATGCGGCTTGTAATTGGCTACAAATTAATCCCACTTCCACTAATAGTCTATTATCTCGAGTTGCACGCGCTGCGCTGCACGGTGCGGTCCGGGCCGGGCCGGGTCGGCTCGCGCTCCGAGCACGAGGAGAAACAGATAGAGAGCTGGGGGCGCGCTGGCTTGTCAGTTGTCTGTGTGATTGTACACGTTCCTCAGCAGGTGAGCACAGGTGGGCGGGCAGAGGGTCGGAGTGGCTCTGCGGTGTGAACAACCCCGCGCTGGACTAGATGTGGAGCTGATGCGTCCACATGAATGCAGCTCTTATCTGGTATGCAGATTCCAGGGCAGGGCCCCTCCTCAAAACTCAATTACGGGCAGAATAAAGCCGGTAATGTCCCGCTGCAGTGAAATATTGATCCCTAATCCTCGGCAGTCATTACTATGCCAGAAAATAATAGAGCACAGAATTGGATTTTGATTTAACACACGACGTGTTTATTCTAATGCTCGGGGACTTAATATTCCGTTGACTCTCATTGTGAGGCGCAGAGGAGAGGACCGGTGATGAGGCTCTGCCGCCACTTTTTATATTGTTGTGGAACGTATTAGAAAAGAGAGAGGCGGCGGGACATCTCCCCTGTCCTCCCCCCGGCCCTGATACACAAGGTCAGCTCCATGTAATTGCCTTGCTCAATGATCCTTAGGGCGACGAAATTAAAAGTTGAGCAAAATAATGACTGAAACAATGAGACATGATTAGCCAATCAGAGAGTCGAAGCCATTACCAGCCCTTTGATCTACTTCCTGTTTCTGGCTGGAAGCTTTATGGCTTTATTTTAAAACAGTCAGTGTTTTAACTTTATTAAACATCACAGCAGCTTCTTCACCTTGGAAAATATTAGCATTTTTAGAAGTGGAAGGAAACTATGAAGCAGAACCGAAACACACAGAGAAACAGGAGGAGCATCAGTCAGGTGAGTGAGGAGCAGGTTTATCAGCAGGTGACGTCCAGTCAGGCCGCCCGGGACCCGGACCAACCCGGACCAACGCGGATCCTCTGAGAGTGAGTATATCCCAGGACTGTCTCATCACATTAAAGACAACAACCTTACACTTGAACAGGATGTTTAAACATTAGTCTGACCTCATCCATACCACGTCTTGACGTCACAGTCATATAATGACGTGCGGTTTGAGTCATGAAACCTACAGAGGAATATAATGAATCTAATGTGCAGCTACTTTCAAGCTATAGTCTTATAACAATGAACGAATAGTAATAATGATAATAATAATAATAAAAGATGAAGAAGTCATTAATAATGTAATAATTTTAAATGAAAGACATAAAATAATACAAAAATATAAAACATTGATAATAAAGGTCCATCACAAAAGAAAATAGTCTGCAGTAATGGTAAATGGTAAATGGTGTGTGTGTGTGTGTGTGTGTGTGTGTGTGTGTGTGAAAGGTTGTATTATAATCAACTAACTTAAAGTTAGCTGCAAAATGTCTCAGCAGTGCTCTAAGTGCACACACACACACACACACACACCCCCCCCCACACACACACACACACCCAGTGGCAGTTCCCACAGTGTGTGCCAGCAGCCTCTCCCTCTCTCCCTGTGTGTGTGTGTGTGTGTGTGTCTTGTGTCTATAATTATTCTAATGAAGGTTAACGAGCTCTGCCCAACCTCCTCTTTATTAAATTAATCTCAGCCTGTAATGAATCATAATTACTATAATTAGCAGCTTGAGCTGCCTGATGTCTCAGTGGTGGCTGGTCAGAGGAGGTGATGATGATACAGACACCTTCATCACACCTCAGCCTGTCTCCACCCACTGTCCTCCTCTGATATGATGCTTTGTTATTATTATTATTATTACTATTATTTGATTGTGGGCTGCATGAATATACCTTCATGTTATCATTATTATTAGTATGATTTTTGATGTTTTCCATGAGAACCTGAAAGTCAGAAACCATAACATATTTATTAAATTTATAATATTAAGCATATCTAATGACATTACACTGGGAATCAAATACAACCAAATTCTTTATAGATGGTTCCATTACATTTATATTTCATCTGTTATATATACTCAGAGTCAAAAAATCCCCTGTTACATACTTATCAACTGAACTATGAGCTCATAATTATGATTAATGATTATGAGTTACATGATGCATCAACACTAAAACATTAGGCAGTTTAGAGCCAGAACTTACAAGCAAAGAGTTTTCATATGATTATACTGTCAGTCGTTGTCAATCACTGCTGCAGCAGCAGAATCGCAACAAGCAGCTTCATTATCACACTGTATTTCAGTGTTTAGAGATTTAGTGTCTCTCAGTCTAAATGTTGTTTCTCATATAATTAAAATTACAGTAGGTTTTCTAAATGTTACAATACTGAGAGAAAATGTCTCAGTCAAACACACTGTCCCTAATTATCCTTATTAAATTTATAGTTCAAGAGATTAATCCAAATATTATTGTAATCACAATATGACCAAGTATGTGACAACAGACCTTTATTAATGTGATATAAATGCATGGTGCTACAGTCACAATGACCAACAATAATCACATCATGATTGTTTTTATATTTTTCTAAGTGAAAATAAAATGTAAAAGTGACCTTTCCTATTAGAATTATGACTCATATCACAATATGTGTGAAAATAATCACAGTATCATTTTTCTTGTTGAAATAATTATTTCCTGTTTTCATGCGTCTTCGTCTTCCAGCGTCTCTGTTTTGTGTCTTTTCAAGGTTCTGTGTTTTAGATTACCCCCCCCCTCCCCATTATAGGAGTAATAGTCCCCCATCCTCCACTCACACACACTTGACCCACGCGCACACACGCACACACGCACACACACACACACACACACACACACACACACACACACACACACACACACACACAGTCCCACCACAATACATATCCACAGTTCGACACTCAGATAGCATCTGACCTGAAGAATTAATTAAATATGATAGCTGATTAAAAATAGCATAACTAATAGTGTAATATCTCAAGCTGTCGTCTTTAATAGTCAACATTGTGTGTGTGTGTCTTATCTGCTGCAGACAGACGCTCTCACTATTGATTCCTGTTCATTTCAGTTGTCAGGCAGAGACCACTCAGCTCATCTGGAATCATTACACTCCACTGTCTGACTGTCTCTCTCTCTCTCTCGCTCTCTCTCGCTCTCTCTCTCTGTCTCAGTCTGACTGAGTCAGTCCCTCTCTCTGTCTCTCTCTCTCTCTCCCCGTGTCTATCTCTCTCTCTCTGTCTCGCTCTCTCTGTGTCTCTCTTTCTGTCTGTCTCTAACTGTGTCTCTCTCTCTCTCTCACTCTGTCTCTCTCTCTCTGTGCATCTGTGTGTGTCTCTCTCAGCCTCTGTCTCAAATTCAAATTCAAAATAGCTGTATTAGCATGAACAAAAACATGTTATTGTTACAAATGATTAAAATATACATACAATACAATAATTATTAAATGTGTTGAATATTGATACAGATTTAGATTAAAAAAATATAATTTAATTCAATATAATGTAGCACATTTTTATACATTAATATATATACAATCATTTAATACCATACTGATGTGTGTTTATGGGGATGTTATTGTGAGCCCCTCCCTGTGGCAGGCAGAGACATATTTAGCTGCCAGAGGAGCTGCTGCTCCTTCACCCACGAGAACTGACACTTTCTCCTCTGGGGTTAATATTTGAAAGTTTTGAATTTTTTTGGTTGTTTCTCTGCAGTGGAGGTCTCTCCATGCAGAGAACTTGTCACAGTGGAGGAGGAAGTGCATCTCTGTCTCTACCTGTCTTGTCGAGCAGTGACCACACATGCTCCTCTCTGGGCAGCCATGTCTGTTCGTATCGTCCTGTTTCTATTGCTAGTTGGTCACTGAGCTTGTATTTGGCCCGTCTCTGCTTCGTATCTGACAGAGTGGACATACTCGGCCAATTTCTATTCTCTGTTTAGTGTCAAATAACAATTTAGTCTACTTTGTGTTTTAATTCCATTTTTCCAATGTTGTACGTAAAGATTTTTTGACTGATTCATAATTAGTTTTATTCTGTTGTGTTTGATGCCGTGCTGATGGGAGCGTGGCTGGTTAGCTTCACAGTCAGCTGACTGAGGGGATTGTTTTCAGGGTTCAGCTCTTGGGTCTTCAGTGCTTTGAATGCCAGTGTCTCTTTTGGATTTAGATTAAGATGTGTCCAAAATGTTAATGCCCGTTTTTGAATGTTTAACAGTAAAGGGAAATTTCCCAGTTCTGCTCGGCAGCTGTTGTTTGGTGTTTTCCTTTGAACACCTAGAGTTCTTCTGCAGAATCAGTGTGCAGGGCTTCTATTGGGTGTTTATCCCATGAGCCATACTCTAATCCACTGAGGGGGCCCCAGACCTCTCTTCCATATAGAGCTATTGGTAAAATTACATAATCAAATGTTCAAATCAAAGCTTCTAATTGGGTTGTTCATGTTGAATAATTTGTTAGTTTTTAATGTATATATTGCTCTGCATGCTTTTTCTTCGAGTGCATGTATGGCCATATTGAAACTCCTTGATACAGATATATTCAGACCAAGTCAAGTGTAATTTTTTGTGTATCTAATGAGGGTATGGTTCAAATTAAAATGATATTTGTTTTCAAGATGTCTTGGTTTGTTTTGAAAGATCATAATTTGTGTTTTGTTAAGGTTTACATCCAGGGCCCAGTTTGACAGTACTGCTCCAGCATGATCAGGATATGTTGAAGACCATTACTGGTTGGGGTTAACAGAATTAGGAGATTAAATACCTGCATAAAGCAGGTATCTAACTATCAGGTATCTTGGCTTCATCATGGCCACTTCTGGCCAATTGAAACCCATGAAAACTACATTTTTTAATTTAATTCCTTGTTATTTACAGTATTAAATTATACAATATAGGTAAAATTGCTTTCATTCTAAACTCAACACTTGAAAATTGTAGTTTTTAATGTTTTTTTACCAGATTATGTCATTTATCCATTATTGGCCAAGGGAGAAATTTCATGTAATATTCTTAGTTTCCAATATGAGTCTATGACAGCTAACTGCACTCCAATGGAGCGAATGAATGACACAATTTTGACATAGGTGGGATCTTAAGGATATCAGATAATGGTTTGTCTTTGTGCGTGAAAGAAATTGTGCCTGTGCGTGAAATTGCAGCACAAATATGTATTTGCAAGATAGAGTTAAATAAATTATGATGTATCATATGTCCAATACGATACCCAAATATCTACTCTCCAAAAAAAAAAGAAAAATCACAGGACGTCTTGCAGAGTTCAAAGATGCAGCTGCAGGGTAAAACAAAACCAACTCTGGCACTGTTTGTAAATCTGTCCTGGAGTTAGTAAGTAAGCCTTACAGCTTCCAGATCATTTTTTCTCTGGCAGGGTGGCAAGAAGATCATATTCACTGCTTCAAGCACTTGACTATGTGATGCGTTCAAAGATCGAAGATAGGGAGAAATCCACTGCATTTGAAGAAGAGACGTCTTCTACCCAAGATGAGGACACATCCTCTCCTGAAGATGATGGGACACCCTCCTCAGAGGATGAAAACATCACCACTGATGATGAGGAGTACCAGCCAGTGCCTGATTCCTCTTCTTCAGGGGGTGAGGACGATACAGACACAGTGGTGGAGGCCGAGCAGCTGATGGCAGAGACAGAGGAGCTGGCGCCTGAATGGATGTCTCGTGATGGGAAAATGATGTGGTTTCCCACTGCTGAAGAGACCCTGCACTACAATCCAGTACCCACTGGTATCACCCCAGGGCCCACCCTGTATGCAGTTGCCTTCATCAGCAGCCTGAGGTCTGCCTGGAGATGAGAGCCTACATCAGGATTCTGATTCTGGCTGGCGTCTACCGCTCAAGACATGAAGCAACATGTAGCATGTGGAATGACAAGACAGGACGGGCCATATTTCGTGCTACGATGCCCCTCTACTGCTATGCTCAGATCAGTGCTAACATCCGCTTTGATGACAGGCTCACCTGCCTGGGACGCTTCAGGGACGATAAGCTCGCTGCATTTCGCATCCTGTGGGAAAAGTGGGTCGCTCACCTCCCCCTCTTGTTCAATCCAGGGGTTGATGTGTGTGTCGACGAGCAGCTTGTTGCATTCAAAGGTCGTGACCTGTGATGTGGCAACCTCCTATGCCTGGAGGATATTTACACGGGAAACCCCCCGGTAGTTCCCAGAAGGTTAACCAGGGAATGAGAGTCACACTCCAACTGACAGAGGGGCTACAAGGACACACTGTCACGTGTGACAACTTCTTTATTTCGTTCACCTTGGCAGAGGAACTCCTCAGAAGAAAACTGGCTCTGGTTGGCACAATCAGGAGAAACCACCCAGAGCTACCTCCCCAGCTCCTCCAGCTGCGACAGAGGAAGATTCTGTCCTCTGTCTTCGCCTTCACCAAAACTACCATGGCAGTGTCCTACATGCCCAAGCGAGGGAAGAATGTGCTTCTTTTGAGCACAAAGCACAGGGAATGAGCAGTCAGCGACGGGGAAAAGAGGAAGCCTGCAGCAATCCTGGACTACAATAGGTGCAAAGGCGGTGTGGATAACCTAGACAAGGTTGTTGGCACCTACAGTTGTCGAAGGAAAACCAGCCGCTGGCCACTGGCTCTCTTCTACAATCTCCTGGATGTCTCGGCATACAATGCCTTTGTCCTGTGGAAATCAGTCCATCCTGAGTGGGAGTCCTCTAAAACCTACCGACGAAGGGTGTTCCTGGAAGAGCTGGGGCACATTCTGGTGACCACAGCAATTGCAAGACGACCTTGTCCCCCGCGCTCAACAGCCGCTGCTGCCATTGTTACTGAGATACAGCAGTCTGAATCAGAGCGTGACCCACAGCCTGCCAGCAAAACGAGGAGAAAGTGTGAACTGTGCATCTGCAGGAGAAGAACGGCAAACACTTGCTCCAGCTGTGGAAAGTGTGTCTGCAAGGACCACTCTACTGTGGTTTGCACATCCTGCCGCCCTTGAGCATGCACACACACACACACACACACACACACACACACACACACACACACACACACTCACTGAAACACACATTCTTATAGCATTTTGTAAAAACAATAAATAAATGGACATTTTCGGCCACTAACATGCCAAGTGGGAGTTTGTCTTTATTGTCACTGCTCAAAAGAAGTAATAATGCAAAAAAAAAAAAGAAATCTTTGTTACTGTTACTGGTAATGATGCAATGATGACAACTCTTTCTCTTTCTTTCCCTGAAAAGTTAGTTGTTATATGTAATCTAACTGGTATTTAAAGGGTTAAAATTCTGGAATTGATTAAAATTTTGGATTTCATGATCCGGACTAATGCCAAATTAAAAAAATTAAGTAGTGAAAGTAGCAAATATTTTCAGTATATAGTGTTTGTATAGAATTTTTCAAATGCAAACAGGAGATGGCCATTTTTCTCCACGAACATGCTAAGTGGGAGTTTTTCTGTTTTTCTGTCACTGCACAAAAAAGTAATGATGTATAAAAATCATTGATACTGCTAATTATTGACATACATTTAGCTGCAATGATGGTTAAAAAATAAATCAGGTAGCATGTATTATTTGGTAAAAAAAAAGAGATGCTTTTCTCCCTTTATAAATCATTAGCATTATCTGATCTAACAGGCATTTAAAGGATTAAAATTCTGAATTTGAATGAAATTTTGGTTTTCATGACTAGGACTGATGCAAATTTAAAAAATCAAGTTGGTGAAAGTGGAAAAATCTTTTAATATATATTAATTTTATAGCATTTTGGGAATGCAAACAGGAGGTGGCCATTTTTGGCCACGAACACGCTGAGTGGGAGTTTTATCTACTTTGCTTTCCCTGCACAAAAACAACAATGCATAATAATCAGTGTTGTTGTTAATCAGTTACATATCTCAAACTGTGCTATTAATAATACAAGAACAAACACTGAGAATATAGAAAATGGTCATTTTTGAGGTTGTTTTCCAACAAGTGCATTGTGCAAACAAACTGACATTTGAATGGTTAAAAAATAAAAAAGGAATGGATATTTTATACTTATGACAAGAACTGATGTTAGCTTAAAAATGTTTGCAGTAAAAATAGCAAAAAACATAAAAAAATCTAAAAAATGCCATTTTTGGAGTGGATAGTGATTCTGAACAAAGACATCCCTGCTTCACACCACGTCCCTGAGAAAAATTATTCAAATTCTTTGATTATTGATTTCCACAGCACACTGGTTGTGCTTGCACATACATTTTATAAGATCATATACCTTACTACCTAATCCACTTTGAAGGATTCTGAAGAGAAGTCCTTTATGCCAATTGGCATCAAAGGCAATTTGACATTTTGACATTTACTAAGTATTTTTTGTCTTGAATAAAGTTCAGTATCCTGGAGTTCAGGATACTACAGAATAGTTTCCCAAGGTTGCTGCTGACACAGATCCCTCTGTAGTTATTAGGGTCTGATTTATTTCTATTATTATAGATTGGGGTGATCAGCCCCTGGACCCAGCACTCAGAAACAGTTTAAGAATTGCAGTTTGCAGCTCAGCGGTGCTGTTCTTCAGCATTTCATTTTTGATGAAATCTGTGCCACAAACCTTTTTTGATTTAAAGGGGCATTGGATAACTTTTCCGTGTTTAAAACTTTTTATGATCACTTTTTAATGCCAATGAGTGAACAGGCTGTTATATAAGCCAAAAAATGAGACATTCACCAACTAACTAGGTTGCCTCTATCGGCTGTGGTCAGCTATTTTAGTGAAGCTTCCCTGGAAAAATGATGACATGTGACACGTATTATGTGTGTGCTTGCTCCTGAGTGCTAGTTGTGTGTAAATAATTTGATATTGAGGTTTTCCTCGACTTGTTACCTAAGGTTAGCCAGGTTAGCTAACTAACATAGCAATATACTGTCTTGAGTGGATAACGTCAGCTAATTCATTCGGACTCCCAGGCCTGATATAGATGGCTTTTTGTTTGAAAATGACTTTGTCAGCTAATGCTACAAAGCAACCAACGCCAGATCAATGCAGCGTAGAGAGAGAGAGAGAGAGAGAGAGAGAGAGAGGGAGAGAGGGAGAGAGAAGCAAGAATTAGAACCTACACAAATGACAGGTGAACCAGTAGGTAAATACAGTATGACTATACATCAGCAGAAATCTATGAAGTATAAACATGTGTGTCATATTGGCAGAAAAAAGAAATCAGGCGGATGAAATTCAATGAAATGAAATCACAGTGGCATATGATCCACAGAATAGGAGATTGAGTTTTTACTATAGTGCAAAGTGCAAAGAAAAAAATTCAAGATTCATAAAAGAAATTGACTTCAGACATATGCCTGCTGCACAACCCAGTCATAGAAGGGCATAATAATGATAATATTGCTATAACATTTACATTCCCACATTCACCTCATGTAAATACTAAAAACTGACACATACTTTAGTAGAAAAGATAACAGTGTTTATTCTTACCGAAAGGTCAGAAACAGCACATGAGGCACTCTGTGAGAGAGAACCAGATATCATGTAGTCTTTCTCACGACTCTCCACATCCAGTGGTGGATGTTGACATCTGCCACAGTCCCATTCATGCACGCCTGTGACATGGTGAAGCACCCCTCGCCACATACCTTAAAATAAAATGGCATTTTCAGTAGAAACTAGAAAATTCCAGGGAAATTTTGAGTGCCACGGGGGCTACTGCCGGGATGAGTACATGATTTATTTCCAGTGTTCAAAAGTCACCCTGATCATATTCTGGTTTTGAGAAATGTCTTGATATAAAAGACTCTGATATAAAACAATTTCACATCCCTCCATCATGTATTATGTGGGAAATATCTCATATTCTGTGTTGTTTTTTTTAATAAAACAAGAGGCAACATGTCTTCAAACTGGCATTTAAAGGGTAAAATCCCGAAAACTAATAAACATTTGGTAGGTTTGAGCAGAACTGAAGTGGTTTAAGAGATTTATGCAAAAAAAAGCAGAAAAAAATATTGATATATGATGATTTTATAGCATTTTCTTTGTGTGTCCTTTTTTGGACGCGAGGAACCCCAGAGGGTACAAAATGTGTTACCAGTGTATAATAGACCTGTAACAGTAACTGACATTAGATTTTAAAAATATGTAAAAAAAAAAGACACTTTCTTGCAGAAATCCATACCTTCAGCTGTAACACAGCCAAAATGATCAGCAAATCAAAAAAGAAAAGTGAAGAAAATGTCCAAAAAAGGACAGAGGGACCCCTGAGGGTTAATAAATCCCATGAACCGCTATTTAAATTACCACTATTATGTTTCTTTCTGTGCTAAATTTAACATTACTGGGGAGGAGAGCAACGCGACTAGAAGTGACAGCGAGAGAGGGCTAGTAGCTTCTCCTCTCCTCTGTCTCAGCGGAGACCGTCACAACTTCATTCACTCATTTAACAAAACAAAACAAAAAGCAACGAAGGAAGCAGTAAATGGACTTACATATTTAAGACCTAACTAAATGTAATTTAAGACCTAACATGCGGCTAATGTAAAGCTAGCAGAGCTTGGAGAGTTGGTTATCTGGTTGCTAGGCGCACGCACGCACGCAGGCACGCACGCACGCACGCAGGCACGCACGCACGCACGCACGCACACAGGTCAGGAGCTGCTGTTGCCATGGCAATGTGAAAATCTGCCCAGAATTTGGCTTCTACATGGCTTCAAACAACTGCAAATTATGAGAAAACCGTTACTTCTTTTCATAAACCGAAAACACCGTGACAGACACTGAAGCCAGAAGTTTCTACAGTCTCTATTTTATTCAGATATTCCTTAAAATGAGTGAGTAAGCTCAGTGCGAAGACAGAGAGAGATTCTTTTGAAAAAAAAAGACGATTACATTAGGTGTCAATGAGAGTGAGACAGGTATTGCTGCCGGACTCTGCACCCCCGTTTAAATTTTGTGCAGACCCTGCCTGTCAAAGTTACATTTTATGAATCCCAACAACTATGTCTACATTTTCAGAAAGAATTATTTGTCTCCTTTTTACGGTTTGGCCGCGAGCTCGAGTTAAAAATAAAAATAAAGGTTATTTTTTACTGCTGCACACACTCTAGCCAACTGACGCTTTCACTCTAACTTTGAAGAAAAAGCGATTTGCACTCCTCCTTTGAGTGCTCACAGTTTGAAAAGTTTACATGTTATGTAAAAACAGTTCCTGTCTTTTTGAGAGAGCAGAAGTTTTCCTCCGTTTTATAGTTTGAATCACATTTCTACGTGCAGGTATGAGAGAGCTGGGTGACTTAGAAAAAAGGTGCAATTTTGTCGAAAAAAGGTGGGTTTCTAAAGAAAATTCCAATGCATTTCTAATGCATTATTTATTCCCAGTTTTTTGGGAATAACTTTGGGAAAAATTGGAATTTTAACACCAAAAGTCATAGCACCCCTTGTGGGATCAAGACGCACGTTTTGATGTATATATTACCGGGGTTTTCTCAAAGCTGCGGGACGAGTTACGCGCCGAAATTTGGCGGAAGAATAATAAACCCGAAACAGAATATTAATAGATGCCTCGGAGCTGAGCACCCGTGGCACTAATAATAATGCTGTGTTACATACATGTTCATCCACCACCAATAGGAATAGCTAGCTTGGTGAGCAATTGCTGTAACATTAGGTCATCTATTCAGCTAAATAAGAGTTGTAATTGAAACTCGCGTTAATAATGAAGTGTGGGGACTCTATATTACTGCTATAACATTCCATCAAACTATTTCACTAAACATTAGCGTTAGCATCCAGAAAATTCAGCAACGATGTTACGGTGTTACGGTTTATAAATACAATTTCAAATAAATATAATGGTTGACAAAACAGTGATGCCGTTCAACCTCGTGCAGTGTCGCTGTTTTGGTCGATGTGCACTCACGCCCAGGAGTCTGAGCATGACCGCGAGAGCAAGCAACAGAATGCTGACTGCACGTCATTTCACTTCCACCAGTGTTACTAAAAACAATCCATTTTGGGATCTTATCTAATGGCCCTTTAAGAGCTTTTACTCTGTTTGTTCATGTGGCAGAGTTGGCTTGTGTCTGTGTTTTAGATTTGACAGCTGTCTTAAGTGTTTTCTCATTTCTTTACATTCACTGTCAAACCATTTGTTTTCAAAGGTTTTTGTTTCTTGTTTTGATGGTGGTGTTTCTTTCTTTTTACAAGCTTTGCATTTAATGCAGCTTTTTGGAATATACGGTTCACGTCTTTTGTTGCTGTATTAACACCTTCCAAGTTATTTTGATAGTATGAATGGGTGAACGTGTTGATTTTATGTTTAATTTCATTTAAATTCAAAATTTGTACAAATTGTTCAGCACTGTTTGGAGCTTCTGTATGACTGGTGTAGATGGTACAGTTTACTGGGCTGTTTCCTGACACCATCTCTAGTCTGTTTCCTCAAGTAAATATTTATCTGGCTGTGATCTGATTCATTCCTCATTCAGTGAAAACACTGAATGAGGAGGGTCCATGTCTGAGATGGTATAGTCAACTATGCTTCTCCCAAGAGCTGAACAGTAGGTGAAATGTCCCGAACGCTCCCCTCTGATCCTGCCATTTAAGATTAACAGGCCTGAGGCTCTGCAGAGATGCACTAACTCCTTCCCATTTCTGTTTATTGGTTTGTCAGGGTTGTTCCTTATGGTTGTGGGAGAGGAGGTCAAAAGTGATTGTGAGAATATATGTTTATCTCCTGTGTGGTCTATACAGTCAGGTTCTGAGCCTGTTCGTGCATTAAAGTCCCCACGCAGAAGTATTTTGCCTTGGGCTTGAAAGTGACATGTTTCAGTGTGTACAGAGCTATAGAACTCTTCCTCAGAGTATGGTCACTCTGATGGAGGGGTGTATGTTGCACACAGATATACATCTTCCTCACAAATGCCCGTGTTAATTCAAATGTGGTTTTTGCTTTGTTTTATGGTTGTGATGTGTTTGGTGAGATCAGCTTTGAGCTAGATTACTATTCCTCCATAGTCTGTACCATGATGAACTATGTTCAGTTTAACTGAGGCCACTGTAACTGTATCAGATCTACATCACGTCTCTTAAAGAATCACAATATCAGTATTCTTTATGTTATTTAAGAATTCAGGGTCTGTGGTCTTAAGACCAAAACTGTTAGAATACGAACCCTGAATATTTCAAAAGCCTGTTGTAAGAGATTTCATCAGAATAGAAATAAATTCAACCAAAACATGAACAAAACGAAACAGACGAAAGAGCCAAAAACCAATCTGCTGCAACTAATTTACATAAGAATCAATACATTTAAACCAACCTTGTGTGTGTTTGTGTGTGTGTGTGTGCGTGTGTGTGCGTGTGTGTGTGTGTGTGTGTGTGTGTGTGTTTTCTTTATCTAAGGTGTCTCTGTACCTCTTGTCTGCAGTAACCTGTCAGGCTGTGAAGCCTCTCTTTGATTACCTCTAATTCAGACATTGGTGTAGTGGGCAGTAGAGGGGGAGGATTGTTCTTCAGATGCGTAGGTCATCTGTTGGTGATGATAGGCAAGGGCTGCAGGGGGGCGTGGTGCTGCTGGAGGGTGTGGTGCTGCTGGAGGGTGTGTGTCTCTGCCATTCCCTTACTTTTATCCAAAATGTCAAATTCAAATATCTTTATTGGCATGAATAAAAACATGTTGCTAAAGCAGTTTTCAGATGATTTGTGATTGCAATGATTGTAGATTACATATGCTTTTATCCATTATATTTGATTTCATTTTCACTACCTTTATTAGCACTTAGAGGACACAGCTGTTGATAATCTGTATTATTGTAATGAAATTTTGAATCACAGCCTGGTGGATCTGAATCCTCTGATCTCCATTACTGTCCCACGTCTAATACATGTAAAGCCATCAAAGAGCCTCACTGTGTCACTGCTGACATGTTCCTTCATCACCATGAACATAAATCTGTAAAACCAGCTGACTCACACGTAGAGCTTCATATATTCCTAAAAGGTTTATTATATAAAGTAAACAGTTGTGACTAACATGGGGAAGAGTAATACCTGTGTTGGGGACTATATTCAGCTGAGGAGGAGTCGCACAGACAGATGGCTGCCTGGGGGGGCGTCACCGTGGTGATCCCTGTGGTGACCCTGAGGTTAGAGTGAAGCAGTCGAGCCAGATGAGTTTTTATTGGTGGAAGTCACAGCTCAGTGATCAGAGAGTGTGTGTGTGTGTGTGTGTGTGTGTATGTATGTGTGTGTGTTTGTGTGTGTGTGTGTGTGTGTGTGTGTATGTGCATATGTGTGTGTGTGTGTGTATGTGCATATGTCTGTGTGTGTGTGTATGTGCATATATGTGTGTGTGAGTGTGTGTGTGTGTGTATGTGCATATGTGTGTGTGTGTGTGTGTATGTGCGTGTGTGTGTATGTGTGTGTGTGTGCGTGTGTGTGTGTGTGTATGTGCGTGTGTGTGTGTGTGTGTGTGTATGTGCATATGTGTGTGTGTGTGTGTGTGTGTGTGTGTGTGTATGTGTATGTGCATATGTCTGTGTGTGTGTGTGTGTATGTGTGTGTGTGTGTGTGTGTGTCCTCCAGCAGTTAGACTCAGTCATGAGATGCAGTGAATGAGACACCAGTCAACTTGTGTCTGAAAGTAACTGCAGCATGAATGAAGCTCTGCTGATGTTCAGATCTCCAGGTGTGATGGGTGCAGTAAGACACACACTAAACCCAAGTCCAACCAAGGGAACAGAGGTATTTATCAAATAAACAATATTCAACAGTCCTGATACTATAACAGAAAAATATGAAAGAGAAATAATCAATGAATGTTCTATAAGCTTTCAGATGAGATGAAATACTGACATTAATGTGCAGTCAAAAACTACATGTTACTGCTCTACCTGGGCTCTGAATACCTCCTGTGACACAGAGAGGTGAAGGGGAAACATGGGAAAAATGGCATAGACTCAGACAGGACTCCATAAATCTGTTTGTTAAACACAAAGCACCGTCAGGTCATGAGGAAATGTTGGTACAAAAGAAAACAAACATGGGATCATCAAAATAAACAGGGTTCACGTTGTTGGTACCACTACTTTACAATAACCTGATCAGTAATCAATCCACCAGTTATATTGTTTGTGCAGACGACCCTGCAAGGGTCACTGCAACGTGCAGGGTGACAGGACTGACGGGGACTGCCAGGATTAATGCTGCATTCATGTCAGACTGGGGTTCAGGTAACTTGTAAATTTCTCTTCATGTCTAAGTCATAGTTATGAAAGTGAGACTTTTCTGAAATAACTAACGTAAAACTGATGCTTAATGATGAATACCTTACATTACATCACTCACTGTATTGAAACCCAGAGTTAATGCACAGTGTTACATTGTCATCCAACCTTTATTGGAAAACATTCAAAAACATTCAAATATACATACAATACAAATGGAAATAAGAGGATATAATGAAAAAATAATATTAAAGTCCTTTCATTTTTTTAGTATTAATAAGGTCAAGAGTCTTAATATATTCTCTAAATTCCATTAAAAATCCGATAAAATTGGAATTGGAATTTTTGTTACTCTAGATTAAGGTATACGATATTTACCATAAAGGATAATCAAATTAACAATGAAATCACATAATTATTATGTTCATAATGTGTAATGATATTTTTATATTTTTTACATTGTTGTTGTACAGTAGTTTTTAACTCTCACTTTTAACTGTCTTCAGTTGATAAGAAAACTTACAAGTCATACGCATCTCTCTCTCTCTGAGTGTGGACACATGAACAGCCTTGTATGATTCTTTATGTTGTTTTATCTGTTTCTGTCATTTACATGTCTTTATTATAACTTTTATGTCATGATTTTCTATCAGATTTTTAATGTAATAAACTGTTTATATGATTATATCATATTTTATCAATAATTCTAATGTATCTCAGCTCCTACATGGTCACATGGTTTAGTCATTAATAACAGTGTCTGAACCTCAGTGTGTCTCAAAGATGAAACATGAGACTTTGTAAAGAGAAAACAAGCCTCTGATAAGTCTGTGTGTCTGTGTGGGTTACACTTGAGCCTGGTGTCATTCTCAGGTGATGTAATGAAGGTAAACACAGTGAACGACTGAGTGTAACACACTGAGCTCTGGTGCAGCTCCTCACAGGATCAAGATAACTCAGTTGGGCTGCCTTCAGGGGCTGCAGGGATTTAATGAACTGAAGAAGAAGCTTTTCAGACAGTTACTGTATATATACATATATACAGTATAACTAAGATACATATTGATATATTATTGGCTTGATACATTAACATTATTAACATTAACATATAACAATTATTAACATGTATATATCATTCAATTTAGCTGGGCCAAAAGATGTTTCCTGCGGCTCTGGACATGATCTGTATTTTAACAGAGGGAACAAAATATTAAAACCACGGCTCAATATGAAAGGTTAATAATGAAAAAAAAAATAGTTTAAAAAATGATCACAGAGTTGAATCAACACCTCTGGGTTTATTTATTAGGTAGGGTTTATTTTATATTCTCTTAGCTATCACTCAGTGTAGATGTTGATCTCCTCCAGTGGCCAAATGAATTTGCTGGAGGCCCTGGGTCCGTGTTGACCACCACTGTAATGCAGATGTATTTAGTAATTTTCAGCATGTGGAGCTGGATTTGTGTATTCAAGCTAAAATAAGGTGCTCAGTAGCTCTTTAAGGCTCTTATGATTTCAGTTTATGCTTTATTGGCACAATGATCTGGGCCTGGGTCTGAGGAGAGGGCCTGGGTCTGAGGAGAGGGCCTGGGTCTGAGGAGAGGGCCTGGGTCTGAGGAGAGGGCCTGGGTCTGAGGAGAGGGCCTGGGTCTGAGGAGAGGGCCTGGGTCTGAGGACAGACAGCCCTTTTGCCTGGTTGGTCATGTGGCCTTGAGTCCAGGTCAGGTCTACATGGCTTTTGATCCTCAGTGTATCCAGGATGTTTGTCAGACCGTGACTGTTGATCTCTGAGACTCATTCAAAGCAGTGGAAGCAACATATGTCACATGTAAACTGGCTTTGACACTATTCTGTGCAGACATTATTATTCTCCGGAAGCAGCACAGCAATACTGATGAATAATTAACTGATTAATCAATTAGCAAACAGTAAAATGGAGTTTCTGAACTTTTTTGTTTCATTTTTTTATTTAACCTTTAACTAGGAAAAATTGCATAGAGATTAAGAATCTCTTTTTGCTACATCACAGAGTGACTGAGTAATGAAGCTTCTGAGTGTTGGACTTTTCTCATTGGCTGTTGCTCTTTTAAAATGATCTGGTGTGAACAGAATCTATTTTGTCATCAGGAGTTATTCACAATGGATCCACAACAGCTTTGATTTTAACACCTGAAGTGACTTTTCGTCCAACAAAGCACCTAGTGACAGAGCTAGAGACTTTTTTGGACAAACCTGATCTACTTTCCATGGAGGAGAGTCATCAGTAACGTCAAGTAAAAATCTGACACAGTTTTGTAGCCATGTCACTTAAAAACAAAGACATCTTAAGGAATCTGCCTCTAAGGCAAAAAGAAACTGGGAGAACACAGAGAATTCTGTCCAGAACATTTCAGACACAGAGGTAGAGCAGGAGCACACAGAGGTGGACAAAGTACACAACTTCATTACACGAGTTAAAGTACTGCAGTACTTTATTTTAAAAATACTAAGGAAGAAAAAAGTAAAAAAAAGTACATTTTTTACATCAACTCATTGTTGTATTGTTCCACATTTACAGTACCTAATGACTGTGAAACAACCTACTGACTGACTGATTGACTGACTGACTGACTGTAGAACCTTTACAATAAACAGACTGTAGAATATGATACAAAACCAAGAGAAAAAACATGATTGAATCAACAAAAGTAGCCCTTGTTGTTTTCATATTTCTTTTCCTTAGTCAGTGAAGTTTGGTTGTGTTAAACACAGCAAACATTTCAAACTAAATTAATCTTTCTTTATTTCTAAAGCTTCAAACAGACTTCAGTGATCTGAAATCTGTGTCTGTTGAAGAATCTTCTGCCTCCTCTTTATCTAACGTTGCCATGGTTACGACACTGACAGGTTCAAACATGACTGACAGTGGAGGAGTTGGCTGTGATTGGTTTTTCTCCTGTAATGAACACAGTGTATGGTCTATCACATTTTCAAAATAAAATAAAATAAATTCCCTGACTAAAAGCTCTGCTTCAAAATAAGAGTACTTCATAGAAATGTAGTGGAGTCATAAGTACAATATTTGTCTTTAAGTGTACTTGAAAAATATACAGTACTCAAGTAAATGTTCTTTGTTACTGTCCACCCCGTGACCAAGAGTTCACTAATGTATAAAGCTGTCCCAATGAAAGAGCCTTTGGGCTGGAGCAGACCTCCCACCTGACAGTGGAGAGTCAGAGCTTGAACCTCAGAGAAGCACAATGAACTGTGTCAAACATATGAAGACACTGAACAGAGTGAGCATGAATAACACATCACCACACAGACAAAAGACAAGTCGCTTTTTACAATATATGACAAACAATTTATTTCAGAAATAAAAGTCTGTTTGTTCACCAGCTCCTGCACTGTGGTTTTCTCTTCTCTGCATTAAGAACAGGCTTCTGCTGGACTGGGATTTTCTGGACAACAATAAAAGCATTGTGCATGTGTCTAATGATCTGTTCCAGTAGATTCACACAAGTGTATAACAACATCATCTCTGACTACACTGATTGGCTGCCATCATATTCTGCTTTGTCAGGAGCATGATAGTTCATAAATATTGATCTGCTGATCATCTGTAAACGTGTGTGTGTGTGTGTGTGTGTGTGTGTGTGTATGGGAAAGGAGTCACATACATACACTTATCCCAGACAGCAAAATAAATCCGGCCCATACTTGCTGCCACTTGCTTGTTTTCTTCTGGTCGCCTATACACCCGGTTCCACGGCCCAAATCTGGCCTATATACAGCATGACTATCAGATACTACTTCCACATCTGGTCCAACTGTGGCGCACACACAGAAAATCCTCTGGCTGTCAGTCAATGCAGGAGGATAACAGCTGGATTCTGCCCAGATGTGAAAGTATATGGACCATATGGGTATATGTTGGACCAAAAGTTTAATTATGCTACCTGGGTGTGTGATTAGTTTCAAAAAATCCCATGTGTGTATTTGAGTCTGTGTGTAACTAGTAAAACTCAGCCATGCAGACACAACTAAAAACATAAGTGCATAAAAAAATACATGTATAGGTTTTTATATTTTTAGTTGATATGTGAATTTGATTGATTTGAGCAGGACGAAAGTCACACAGATGACTGAATGTTTGTGCGTTCGACTTGAAGTCATTTGAGCTGATCTCCTTCACACACTTCACACAGAGGTGTTCAGTAATAAAGTGTTTATGAGCTGTCTGCATCTGCACTAACGTCACAGAAAACACTGAACTCACTGCTGCTGCAGTGAAATACAACATTAAATACCATGAAGATTATTGTCAGAAATGTTAATACAGTTCCCACGGTGCAGCAGACTGAGAGAGAGTCCAGGTTTAAAGAGCTCAGATCAGGTTAAGGTCTTTGTGGGTCTGAAGGGCTCAAACGGTTCAACACAACATGTTATTCTCAGAGTGGCTCTAACACAGCAGCAATGATATCTTCACTGCACACTCCTTTTGTGTGTGTGTATGTGTGTGTGTGTATCAGTGATTGGTTTCTGTTTTATGGACTGGCTAGCAGAGTGCTAGTAATCCGTAGAAATAAATCTGCTTTATTTGACCTTAGTGTTAACTCCAATAAAATACTTTACTGCTGGGACACACACACCACACACACATACACGCGCAAGCACGTGCACACGCACGCACGCACGTACACAGGGGCCAGCTATCAGGTCATAGCTGGCCACTTGACAACATTTATAAGGACATAGAGGGAAATCTCCTCCACACCAGAGTCCACTCTTCCTCCTTCAGCTAATGAAACTGTGAGCTGTTTCCTGTAGCCACACATTATAGACACACACACACAACACACACACACTCTTTACACACCCTGTGAGGGTCTACCACCTCAGGACGACATATCTCTGAATGCTTCAGTAAAGTAAAGTCATCTGCTCTAGTAATCACCAGACCTTTTAACATCATAATCCTCAACAATTCATACCTGAGAGTCAACCCATGCTAACTGAACCTAAAAACAATGTCATAACAGAGTTCTGTATGAAGTTACCTGTGAGGGCAGGAAACCACTGGGCTGCACGCTTTTTACATTTAAGCTAAGCAACACATAAACATTTTCCCAACCTGCACAGTGCACACTAGCTTGCTACTTTGTCTACACGTTGCCTCAGGTGTGCGTTGAAGTATCCTGGCTTCTTCTCTTCATCCTCTTCTGACGACCAGACATCATTTAATTCAAATGTTATTTCTGGAAATATTTTCATCTTTGCAAAGTTTGTTACAATCTAAGATAGATAATAACCGTTAATGTAACACTGATTAACGGTTAACACCTGTCAAGCGGAGTGATACATGTACAGTCCCTGACAAAAGTCTTGTCGCTTGGGTACAAATTGACCTTAAGTGCCCCTCAAATATATTTGTAATCATTTTTTTTTTACAAGAAATGGTTAATTTCAACCCCAACAGCTTTTGAAATAATGTTTTGGTGCCAAACGAAACTGCTGAAAAGCATTCTAACGTTCACAGCTTGGTAAAGCCCACTGAGTCAGTTTTTGCAAAGACAAAAGTCTTGTTGCCTTGTCACATGATGCACCCAATCCTAGATTACAGCCTCACCTGTGATCAATAATTGATCAATCAATTAGTGGGTTTGGATAAAAAGAACCCCAGCTCACCAGACCTTCACATCAACTGCAACTTGACCTCTGACAACATGCCTAAGATTCACCCTGAGACCAAAGCGTTGATTACCAAGAGGCTGAAGACCAGATCCACTGCTGAGGTGGCTGACACCTTCAATGTGTCTCAATATCAAGTACAAAGAATAAGAAAAGGATTTGAAGAGACTGGAGATGTTTTTGACAAGCCAGGTCCGGCAGACCCCGCAAGACAACTGCTCGGGAGGACCGTTTGTTGGGTTGAAAATCCAAGGCCAGCCCCTTTTCCACTGCAGCAGAGCTCCACCAGGCCTGGTCACCTCAAGTCCCCGTGTCAACCAGGACAGTTTGTAGAATTCTGTCTCGAAATGGCCTCCATGGTCAAATCAGTGCCCAGAAACCAGCACTAAACAAAAGGCAATTAAAAAAACATATGGCATTTGCCAAGGCCCACAGCCTGCTAAAAGGATGGACGCTGGAAAAGTGGCAGAAGGTGGATTTCTCAGATGAATCTTGGTTGAATTACATCACAGTGACCGCAAATGTTGCAGGAGACCTACTGGAGCCCGCATGGATCCGAGATTCACCCAGAAAACAGTTAAGTTTGGTGGCGGAAAAATCATGGTCTGGGGTTACACCCAGTATGGGGGTGTGCGAGAGATTTGCAGGGTGGAAGGCAATATCAATAGCCTAAAATATAAAGAAGTATTAGCTACCTCTTACATTCCCAACCATAATAGGGGTCAAATTTTGCAGCAGGATGGTGCTCCATCGTGTACTTCCATCTCTACATCAAAGTTCCTCAAGGCGAAGAAGATCAAGGTGCTCCAGGACTGGCCAGCCCAGTCACATGAACATCACTGAGCATGTCTGGGGCAGAATGAAAGAGGAAGCATGGAAGACGAAACCAAAGAATCTTGATGAACTCTGGGAGGCATGTAAGACTGCTTTCTTTGCTATTCCTGCTGACTTTATCAATAAATTGTATGAATCATTGTTGAACCGCATGGATGCAGTCCTTCAAGCTCATGGAAGTCATACAAGATATTAAATATGGATCTCACAGCACCACTACTTAATTCACTGATGTTATGCAACATATTTTTGTATTTGAAGTAAATTATTTGTTCAATTTTCACATTGCTCCTGTCATCATTACTACGACCACAAGATGTTGCCTAGCTACAAAACCTAACTATGGGTCATAATAAGCTGCTGCACAGATGACCTATTGGCTCGTTTTGTCTCAATCCAGATGCTAGAAATCTGTCGCCATGTTGTGTTTTGTTGACTTTGCTAAAAAAATAATTTCTATTTTGCGCAAACCTGTGATGGAAACACAGTTAGTGACTTAACAGATAATAATTTTGGTCTCAGTCCATGTGAAGGGCAGTGGGTAAGTGTGATTGGTTGAGCAGGTACATCCCAGTTTCTACAGTGGCCCAGCTTTCACAGAACCAAGGTGACCTGGGGCGCCTCAGTGGATCACCTCGGAGAGCGTGCATCACATAGGCTCGTCCCAACTGCAGCGTCCATGGGTCCGAGTCTGACCCGCAGCTTTTTGCTGCGTGTCATCCCCTCTCTCTCCCTGAGCTTCCTGTCTCTCTCCCTGTGCTCTCACGATAAAGGTAAAAAAATACTACGGTGTCCCTACCTGTCCATAACCTTTGTTATCGTGGGGTGTTTAATCTGACATGGAAGTAGACTGAGGTTTTTCTGGACAATTTAAAAGCGGATAACAAACTTTAGTCTATAAAACATACTGACGTCTGCTTTTCATGGAATGAAAGCAGAAAAACATTTATTTAAAACTTTAATATTTCCCACACCACCGTGCAGCAGATTGTTTTCATGTTTATAGAGTAATATGGTAATTACTGCTTTGAACTATAGGACCAAATGTAGTCTTCACAGGAAACATGACATTTCTTGTCTGCCCATTTCATGTCCCCATTGTCATTAGTTGTCTTGTCTCTGTCGCATCCAATCACAGTGAAGAAAGACTCCCTCTCCTCATAATTAGGAGAGGATGTTCAATCTGAGGAAAAGCAGCCTGGATAATTAAGTCATATTCTCTGACAATTATAATGTCAGATTACACAAGCTCCACTCACACTGTGATTCACTGCACTCAACTTCACAGACAAGATAAAACACTGAGATACTTTCACCTTCACTGCTGTGATACCCAGAACTACCAGTGACAATGTTCAACCTCACACAGGATTTATAACAACATCAGTAAGAATCAGCACAAAAGTCTCCACTCAAATGCCACTTACTTACTTGTGTTAGACTTTCAGCTGTAAATTTCATACACTACAAAACTGTCTTGAGGCACAATAACAGCAAAATAAGAAACCATCACGCTAACACAACAGGCTAGGTGCTACCATTAGCTGCTAGCTAATATGATTTTATTACCTGTTGACAGTATACCTGGGGAGGATGATACTCCTCAGACGTCTGGACCTGCAGCAGCTGACTGAGCAACACTGCTGTGTTGAAGTATCTAGAGGTACATTGTGTTAAAGGTCCACATTTACAGTTTTTTTTCAATTGCTAACAAGCATTGGTAAATGCTGAACACACTTTTTCAAAAACCTTCATACAGTCTGCATTACCAACACGCATCTTGGCCAAACAGTTAATGTCACTTCCAAAACTCTCTCAAAATAAGATCGTTCAACCACAACACCAACAACCACATTTATTAACTTTCATCTTTGAAGTATAATCATTTTTCAGTGAGACAGTGAGATTCAAACATATGCATATGTTCTTTCTTCTCTATATTAGCATTTCTTTCTAATGGCACATCTTGATGTTTAGCATTTCAAGTAAAGTCAGGGGTAACGGTTAGGACAGAGGTTGTTGAACAGTAGCAGCACATTAGCCTTTCTCTTTGATAATGCAGTCAAGACAAAGGCTTATTTATATGTTACAGAACGTTACATTTCTAACGCATGGAGCAATAAAATACACGTGTAGGCGACTTTGTAAAATTCTCTCCTCTTCTTCTTCCTCTTCTTCTTTGGAGTCACTTTCTGGTTTAAACATGTATGGCTGAATTAGGGTTGCTACTAGTTTTTAAGGGTTTAATTGATGCCCGGAGAGGAACTTTAAAACAACAGAACTGACACAAACTGCTTTATAGAGACAAATTAAAACAAAGACATGACAGATGAATAAAAACTGCACGTCTTGTAAGATAACGTGTATTTTTAATGGGTTTTGTCTCATGTGATGCAGAAGCTTTGGAATTTGTTTATGTGACAGAGAATGACAGAGATAATAATTACAAATATATGCAAACAATTATGGGGCAATTTAAGAATAAATCCACCTCCCACTCCCCCAAAAAAACTCGCTGCATGTCATTCCCCCTCTCTGCCTCCCCGTTTCCTGTCTCTCTCCACTATACTATACAATAAAGGCATAAAAAGCCCCAAAAAATATCTTAAAAAAAAAAAAAACAAAACATAACACTCTGAGTGTTATGAGGGGCTCTGGCACAAGGCTATTAAGGATGTTAAAAAACACTTAGTGAGGCTTAGGGTTAGGGTTAGACATATCTGGACATACTATCACAGTTCTAACTGATAACTAAAGGAAAGTTCAGCACTGCCACACTGGAGTGAAGCTCCACTATAACAAACTGTTCAAATGATTTTTAGTATATACTGTATGTGTTCTATTCAAAGTATATGGATCAAATAAGACATCCAGTTATAAACAAATCTATAAATGAAGGGACAGAAAATCCAAGGAAATAGAGACCAAATGTGTCTGAGACAACAATGTTCCAGCGTTACAGAGAGTGTGAGCGGTTTCTCTACGTTGTTTAAAAGTTAACTTTTGAGTTTGGGAAGAGACAAACGGTTTGTAGCTATTAAAGCAGAATTAGTTGTGTTTCTTGCTGCCAGTTGAGGTGAATGAGAGTGTAAAGCTGCTGGAGCCAAATAAAAAACAGGGAGAATCCTGTTTAAGAATGGACCAGAGCTCGACAGATCATTTCCTCTTAAGTCACTGAATTAAACTGATAGCCATCAGTGTTGTCACACACTTAATAAAGAACTAAATAACTCTCCCACACACACGCACATACACACACACACACACACACACACACACACACACACACACACACACACACACACACACACACACACACACACGCACACACACACACACCACACACACACACACACACACACACACACACATACACACACACACACACACACACACACACACGCACACACACACACACACACACACACACACACACACACACACCACACAGTCTTTCCTCTGTTACAGTGAAGTTTACAGATTAGATTTTACACGTTAAAGTGGAGTTACTCAGATCTTTTGTGAACTGTCACTTAACATTGTTGTAAACAATCTTGTTGTTTAAATACTTGACCTGTTTGTTGTCATCTTGAAAGAGAAATATTTGTTATCAAAGAGAGGATTTGATAAAGACAGATATTAAAATAGAAAAAGCAAAGGAAAAATAGAAATGACACAATGACAGTGTTGACCTTTGAGAGAACAGCCTGTTAGCTGCACTGCACCATCCAGTTTTATACAACACTGCTGTGTGTGTCTCGAGGTAAACATGAGTGTTGAACTGTAATTGTGTTAAAAGGTCGACATTTACAGTAACAACAACAACACAATCTTCATACAGTCTGCATTACCAACATGCATCTTGGCCAAACAGTTAATGTCACTTCCAAAACTCACTCAAACCACCAAAACACTTCATACATGTCTCAAAATACAGGGAGCATCACATCAATTATTAACTTTCATCTTTGAAGTTTTAATCATTTTTCATATAAATCTGTATTTCATTACAGAATAAGAATAACACCTTCTCACTTTATTGGCTGTACTAAAGTAAATGTAACAAGAATGAATCAGAAATGCAGCAGTTTGCTTCAATATCCTTAATTTTTTCTATATCCTTGCATATTGTAATTTCTTTGAGCAAAATAAAAATTTGAAATAAAAAAAATGATTTCCTGAAATTCCAGGGCTGCAATAATAACTACAAAAGAACCTTCATGAACATGTATAGTATAATAACTCATTCTGTACAGTATTGTGAGGGTTGTAGTTTTTTCCAGGTTGAAACCAGCTTCATCCATAAAGATGAATGTATGTGCAGTTTACCTGCCTCAATCTCCATTACTCTCTAAAACACAGTAAATCCACAGTACTCTATGTGTATGTACTTGGAATGATTATTATTTCACTTTACTATAAATATTCTGCTATATATATTTCAATATTGTTACTGCAGAAATGCATGAAATTTGTCAGCATTCTGTTTTGCATGTGTTAAATATAAAGTGTTTTGACAGTGGTGGAGTATAAATGAGAAAAGAGTTCATAGATTTTGGAAAATGTGGTCATTGAATGCATTTTGTGTGAAAACAATGAAAAAATTCACAGTTTGTTCCACATAGACTTCTGTTTCACTAAGTGTGTGAGGAGTTTTGACCGATGCATGTTAAGAATAAAAAAAAAAAACTGTAGAACTTTTGTATTTCACCCCTGTGGTGAAAATCAAGTGTTAAAATCCATGATCCTTTTCAGTCCTATAATCATGATTGTCCCTGACTGACTGAGCCGCTCTGGTTTCTCGGCTGCTCAGGGAACTGCAGGGAAGAGGAGGTACATTTCCAATACACTGAGCCTCGCCTCCATAGACCATATTCATACGGTGGCCATTTTCCTCTGACCCCACACTGAGGGTGAGAGGTCTCTTTAATCAGAGGTGGGATGCAGAGTTATCAGTTTCATTGCATTTTGCTATTTTTTTTTTTTTTGTCAGTTCAGCTGAACAGTTTGTATTGCAGTAATGAATTAATTTTTCGTTCGTTACCGAACGAGGGGGGCTTGTGGCGTGGCAGAGGGCGGTGACTGCGAGTTCCAGAAGTCCTGACGGCTGGTTTTAAGGCTCAGGTTCTGAATACAGGCTGTGCATTTCTCTGTGGACTGAGGCTTTGATACTTTCACTGTATTAATACAGAGCCTAGACCTGTTTTATAATCAAACAACACATGGACATCTACTTTTATACTATATGGAGCTTTAACTTATTGTCTGGTCAGACACTGTGCTAGCACTTGCTAGCTTGCCAAATGCCAAAAAAGCCTGCAAGCTTTGACAGCTATTGGGACTATCAAGTGTTAATGTGTACTAGCTAGCTAATGTGTGTAGCTGGAATTATTCACAGGATTGCTTCGACACTTTCCTGAGTGTGATACTTTCATATTTGTGTGTTTTTATTTTATAAATGTATGTAGGATGTTTTCTTTTCGAACCCACCTCTTCACAGGAGCTGAATCAACAGATTATATTGTACAACGTGTAGGTGTGATTCTAGCATCACCTCTGATACACAATGGGCTGATGTGACTGGGGCTTTTACTGTTTATGCACAAGGACACTGAGGGTCAAACTCCTGCTTCAGGCACCAAAAAGGCAGAAAAGGAAACCAAAGAACCACAATGATAGTGATAATAAAACAAAAACTAAATGAAAATACAAAGTAGTATGTTGTAATAATAAATGCAACAAATGCAAATAAACTGCAGTTGAAGCTCTTAAGTTTTTGTCAGGACCAAAAAACATTTTACTGGCTGTTCTTTACACACACACACACACACACACACACACACACACACACACACACACACACACACACACACTCACACTCACACACACACACACACACACACATACACACATACACACACTCACACACACACACACACACACACACACACACACACACACACACACACACACACACACACACACACACACACAAATGCACAGCTGTCAAGTATAACATCAGGTCTGGAGGCAGAGAAATGTGGCATGTGTGCAGTAGCAGAAAAAAAGCAAATAAAGCAAATAGTGTTATCAGTAATTTAACAGCAGCCTGATATGGCCTATTGATCTGTCCACTGGAATCTTTTATCTCCACAACACAATGTATCCACTCTGCTGTTTATGATGCCCCCACCCCCTCCCACCACCACTTCACCACAGACATACACACACACACACACACACACACACACACACACACACACACACACACACACACACACACACACAAATATGAACACACTCAAAAGGGCAATGTGGGCAATTCTGGTCCTGAGCTGTGTTTTCTTTGTATCTGCCACTAGGAGTCACCAAAGATGAAAATGTTCAAATCTTACACAAAGGCCCTTTAAACTTTACAGTTCAGCATCATTTTAATTTGTCATTAGCTCATAGGTCAGCATCGGGCCTGTTTATTTTAACTGAATAAATGATGAACATATGTTTGCTTGTTGACAATTTAAAGTATGCTGTGTGGTTTTCATACTGTATTTCCTCAACATGTGTTTATTAGAGGCAGAGCTTTAGTTCTACTTCCCTCTGATATGTAGAATTGGTCATATACTGGTAAGAAACCTCATTTTGATCTGGTCCTACTCAACAATTCCTGGGTTTTAAAATAAAAGCCCTCCCACTTTTCTATGGACACAAACCCTCCATTTCTTAACAGGGCTTTTATTGTGAAACCATACTATATGCAACACTGAAGAACCAATAACTGCAGTACTTCTAATGACCACTAGTGTCTTGCTCCAACAGTCAATCCCCATAGATTTCCATGTTGCAGTTTTTCACAATTGCTAAAAATTTCTTGAAACCTTTGATGTTTTTCTCAAAACTGTAAACACAAAACCCCATTGTCAAGCTCCATTCATCAAACCTCTGACTCTTGCAAAATCAAACCATCACCCCAAAACACTTTTATCTGTGCTCAGAATCAAACAATTTTCAGATCCTACACAAGCCAGTTAAAATAAAAACACCACTGAGCGTTCATTACACACTACATAGAAAAATGGAAAACACAGTGTTCAGAGCATGAAGCTCCAGAAATGGTCATTCTTTATCATAGAATTAGGGTATGTTATGTTTTCTAAAACAACATTCCCCCTCTTATTAACCGTTACAGTATTGTCTACTGTAAGTACTGTAAGCAATAACTAAAAAGTAATGAAGGTCTGAATTCAGCACTTACACACAGTAAAATGTTAGTGTGACAATAGTCAAAAAGGAGAAAAAACAAACAAAAAATACATTACACTGTAAATGTAACTGAAAAATCAAACTCAACAAGTGATTCATTCAGCCTAGTATCTGCCTTTGTACTGCCCATTCACTTGAACTATATCATCTATATACCAGAACTGGTGTATATATTATGTATGTACATATACATATATATACTGTATATATATATATATATATATATATATATATATATATGTATGTATGTATATGCGTGTGTGTGTGTGTGTGTGTGTGTGTGTGTGTGTGTGTGTGTGTGTGTGTGTGTGTGTGTGTGTGTGTTGTCTTCTCTGAACCTCCTGGGTTGGACTCTATGTCCAGCTTCCCTCACTATCATTTCATGAACAAGACCATGGTCTATTACAGTTGCTCAAATCTGAAATTGCTGGTCTTGGTCTTCCTCATCCTCCTCCTCTTCCTTATCTACTTATCAGATTATTTTTATGTGCCTGCAATGCAATAGCATTGAAGGCATAAATTATTATTCTGCATACTTCTTTACTTTTTTTATTCAAATCTTTACATTTGTTGTTCAAATCTTGATTATTATTGGGGGATTGCTGAATGAAGCAAACCCACTATATGTTGTTGTCAGGTCAAAAATGTTTCTCTTTATTGATATTATTTTTTGTCTTCTGACCTGTTTTTTGGCCCGGTACTAGTCACACACCGTTTGTCAAAGAAACTCCATTCAAACGTCTCGATCAGGATATTCCAAGCATTACTTTTCTCAGCGAAAAGAATTTCTGAAATATTGATAATGATCATGATTTTGTCTGACTTTTTTACAATGGAAGTCAATGGAGAGAATATTCAAATCCTTGAAATCTTTGTCCTCTTTGAACCTCAACTACTTCGCCATTGTTTAACTAGAGACTTCATTTAATCTTTAAACGGGTCCCAAGACTTTCAGCTATTTAAATTGAATTCAACTTTTTGACATCTTGTATGGTTTTTAATTTATCGCAGTTTTAGTTTTATGCTTTTTTCTGATCACTTTTGAGTTTATGATGGGTGTGTATTGCGTGGAAGGTTCAAGGCCAGAGTGGGTGACGTCACCGCTCGAGTGGGAGAACGCATTAAACTGCTCCAAAAAATCAAAATGAGAGCAGAAAATCAGGAGGAATCAGGAAGGGAGGCATTTTTAAAATCGTTGCATAGACCACATTTTTGGCACCATAGACAAACATTTTATATCACTGCGATCAGCAAAGTCTCCTCTCTCAGAAAATGGAAAACATTCATGTAATAACAGTTAGCTTATTTCACTGATAAGCCTCAATTCAAGAAATATATTTCAAGTGAATCTCTGTCCCACTCAGTAAAACCTAAGCAGTTAAAATCACCAGGGCGACCTCTGAGTGCAGGGAGGGGCTACACAGGTGGATCACATGACCCGCTGAGAGAATCCTCTGATATCTGTGGTGTTTATCAATCACTGTCATTTCTGTCAAAGTGCAGTTACACACTGCTCCAACACTAAATACAGACAATGATTTACACACATTTCAACAGTTTTTACTGGAAATATGTTTCAGTCCAGTTTCAATCAGGAAATATTCAGCTTCATATTCAGTTAATTTCAGTTTGTCATTCTAACTAACTCCAGATTGCAGTACGAGGATTCATCACTGTTTGAATGTTCATGTCACACGTTCATGTCAGCTCTGTCTTCCAGCTGCATACAGGTCCTGTTTCATTCAGGAAAGATTCAATAGTTCATTTCAGTTTATCATTCTAACTGACTCCACATTACATATATTGTAATTAGTAGATTATGATGGAGCTACTTTTGACTCCACCCACAAGTACTTTATATCACAGCATTCACACTATTGTTATTCAAATCTTATACTGCTGCCTTTTTACGGTATCTAACTATTGCTTCATACTTTGTCCTACAGAAACCATTCAACTATCAAAATGTTCTGCTTTTTCTGTAGATTATTGGAAGTATTCAACTTTTTGATATTATTTATAATTTTTGAAATATTAAGCTTTTAATGAATTTCTTTTGCCATTCAAATGAATGGAGACCATGTTCAAGTCGGCCTCTTTAAATTTTAACTACTTCAGCATACTTTCAGTGACAGACTTCATTCAACCTTTTAAACTGTAGACAAGCCTTTCAGCTATTAAGCTTGTATTCAAATTCACACTTTTTTCTGATCATTTTTGAGATCATAATGGGTGTGTATTGCACGGAATGTTTGAGTCTAGAGTGGATGACATTACGCTAAAAATTACGCTTAAAAAGTTTCTGCCTTAGTACAGTGACTAACAGACTTTGAAATGTGACCTCCAAGTGATGTTAGCATCCTCAAACTCTCCCATAGACTGCAGTACAAATTCAGGAGCGGATTTCAGGAGAAAACCAGAACTGACTCCTCTTTGTAACTCGCTCCTATTTCCACATTTTTGGCTCTAGAAACAAGAACATGACATAAAGGGGTTCAGGAGAGTCTTGCGGCGGTGATCATGTGATAACTTTGCTGATATTATGTACTGTTTTATAGGCAGGAGTCAGAGTTTCGCTGACCCCTTTTTCCTGTAGATTTTTATGAGCTCTGTGTCTTCAACAGCCAGACTCTCTCTCTCTTACACAAAAACAAACACACACACAAACACACACACACACACACACACACACACACACACACACACACACACACACACACACACACAGACAAATTGAAATATAGAAAGGTAGACAAGTAGACAGACGGGCAGACAGACGGGCAGATAGACAGGCGGATAGACACAGTTTCATTGAAGAAACATTTGGCTGTTAATTTCATCTTGAAATCTAACTGACTCCACATTACATACAGTATATTCTAATAGGTGGATTACATCATCGTGATTGGTCGATTATCTTTGGATCTCATTCTGATTGGTGGATTACCTTCAACCAGTATTTTCCAGGTGCTACCTTTTTCAAAGAGAAAGACAGGTGGGCACCCAGTGAGACAGCATTATCACCATGGCAACCTCTAAGTGGAGAGAGGGGGCATACATCTGGGTCAAATTACCTTAGTAGAGACTCCTCTGATATCTCTGGTGTTTATCAACCACTTTACTGACATTTCTGCAATGATTTACAAACATCTCAACTGGTTTCACTGGAACTATGGTTCAGTCCAGTTTTAATCAGGAAGCGTTCGGCAGTTAATTTCAGTTTGTCATTTTAACCAGACAAGCAGAGAGGTACACATACAGAAAGACAGGCAGACAGAAACAGACAGGTACAATCCAGGGAGCATTGGGCCGCTGATTCGAGGACATCGGTGGCATCAGGAACGTGGCACATAACAACTGATATCATGATCAGAGTTGACGTCTTCTTTTTTTTTTCAAAAATGAAAACAACTATGAACTGTGTAACTATTCTAGGTAAGGCTCAATGCTGGATTTACTATTTCTTATCCCTTGTAGAGAAATATCTTCGCTATGTTAGCAGTTAAACAAGCAGGGTCTATGTCTAACTATTGACCATAAAACAAAATGTATAAGGTGTTATACAGTAAATGTATATACCTGAGAGGAAAAAAGAGGGAACCTCTAAAAAGGAAACTCTAACTTTAGTTAACTAGTCATACAGGGTTATCTAACATTTATTACACTTTTACACCCACTCAGTCTGTTGTGGTAAGGTGTCTTGCACTGGGCAACATTTAACCGAAGATCCAACATTTATGTGTCCAGCTCATGAGGCAGAGTGCAGACCCAACAAAGTAATTCATTGTCGTCCTCCCTGAGGACTGGTGCCCCCTTTAAACAAGAGCAAGTGGGTCTTTCCAATTCATCCAAACTTTCAAGGTCCATTATATCAACGAGCAACAAGTGTGAAGCGCAGTGTTGAATGCAGGCCTCCTGGTAAACAAACCATTCTCGTGACGAAAACAAAGATGGCGGCGCGCTAGCTTACAAAGACAACGTAAAAACATACAAATTTGTGTTTTTTCTTAGAAAAGGCTTACCTTTATGGTGTTGCTTTTATTGTCGTATTTCTAATTAGTTTATCTGTGCTACAAATATGTGTTTATTTTGCTATTTCCTCTTCTCTTTAAAGTTATGTAGAATTGAGGGTGTGGCCTCTTTGAGTGACAGGTGGGTGAATGTACACTTGCCACAAACTGTCATGCACCAAAATCTGGGCTCCACTCATGCGCCTCCTCTTTGACCATTTTTGGATTAGCTGGGAGTTAGGGGTGGAGTCAGACACTGCCAAGATGGTGACAGTGGAGCAGCTCACTCTGAGATTCAAAATCGTTCTTCAGAAACCTGTGGGTGACGTCACAAAGGGTTTACAGTCTATGGTTTTATCACACACAGGTGGTCTTTTTGAACCCCAATGATGAGTCTGTCATCTGCCATGCTGAACCTGGCATTGACCTGGATGGTTAGACAGACAGACAGCAGGACCAGGTGAGGGGCTGAGGCAGGTGCAGTGCTCAGTGCATTGATCCAGTAACATTATTATTAAAAAGCAGAACACAGGCTCCTCCTGCCTGTGACTTTTGATTGGTCAGTGTTTCTGTCATTCATCACATCCCTCTGACCACTTTCAAGAGGTCATTGTAACAATGAGTCACACAGTCACACAGTGAGGGACAATAACTCTTCAATTCTACATTTCTAGCTTTGTTTAATGCTTGTCATAATACCACACACACATGCACACACACACACACACACACACACACACACACACACACACACACACACACACACACACACACACACACACACACACACACACACACTCTTTCTTCTGCTGAGTGAAACAAGCACTGTAGTTAAAATGACCAATAAATCCATGTTCATCAAGCAATGTGCAGCAATTATATCTCCTTTATGGCAGCCCTATTACCATTGGTTGCTGCAAACCTTTTGTTAATTAAGATCATCCCATTAAGACACTAATTAACAATTAGCATAAACATAATTAGTGAAGGCTGACATTTGGTGTGCTCCATTGTATAAATAATTTCTAGAAATTGCCCTCAGAGAGCTTTTTGTCAGAGGGGGATAATGGCAGCAGTTTATCACACACACACACACACACACACACACACACACACACACACACACACACACACACACACACACACACACACACACACACACACACAGCAAACCGAGTTGCCTGGCTAATTGTCAAGTTGTGTGTGAGAGACAGAGAGAGATAGAGAGAGAAAGAGAATGAGACAGAGAGAGAGGGACATGAAGAAGGAGGAAGTGAAGCAGGGTTCCGTTCATTTCTCTCCTGCTAACAAGAGACCCTCCTCTCCTTCTCTCCTCCCTCTCATCTTCTCCTCCTCTCCTTCCTCTCCTCCTCTCCTCCCTCTCTTCCTCACCTTCCTCTCTACCTGTCATCCTGTTTTTTATAATAACTCATTAAACTCACTCACTCGCTGCTGCTCTCAGTCTGTTGTACAAGACTGAGGTAAAAAGGTGAAAACACTTTGTTTAGAATGATCCACAATCCTCTGTTTCACACTGACCACACAGTTTCTGGTTGGAGATGCTGGGTGGTGGTCTGGTGGTGTGGCAGCAGCTATATATATATATATATATATATATTGCCATATATAGGGCTAGAGATGTGGTGAGTTGTATGAATGTGGCGAGCAGTGAACATTTTGATAGTTTCCTCTTTCAAGCTGTCGTGGTGTTTCAGTCAGTTGTGAATAAAAAACAAATGTCTGTAGTCATGCTGAAGACCTTACACCAGGATCATTCTGGCTGCTTTGCCAGATTCGGCGCCTCGCCTATATTTCACGCATGATGGATGCAAATCTTGCATTTACACAAATTATATTTTTGAAAAAACCAACTTAACCTGAGCAAACAAAAATCTGTTCTGTCTTCAATAAATGTGTTTCTTCGTTTGCTATTATCCATATAGCCCCACAATACTGATGTCATCACTCAGTTGTAGTCAGTTGTTCTTTTACAGATCTCTGCTCACCGAGCTGCTCACCATCTCTCTTACACTCTCAGTATGTCTGCTCTGGCTGTGCTCAACTCTGCTGCTCGCTCAACATTGCGCAGTGTTACAATGTGCCACAAAACCAGCCAATCACAGACTTGGAGAAAGTAATCCTGATTGGCTGTTACGTCACCAATCAAGTCACCAGTACCATATTCCAGAAGCACTGATAAAAACCTGGTAAAGCTTGTTAACTTAATATTCAAATGTGAATATGTGAATCTTAAAATCCATGTGGTAAAAAAAACATGCTTTTAGCTTTATATGTCAATGCCAATTTTAAATCATTATATAAATGATCTCATGGCACTTTACAGGGAAAGGTCAAGATTTTACTATTAAAAAAGTCCCATGTTATGTTGTGATTTCATATGTAAATATAAGTTTTATGTTAAGTATGGGTTTCACATAGGAATTTACATTTTATTTAATTTACATTTACACATTACACCAAAAAATGTTCCAAAACCATGTTTCCATGTGATTTTTGCACTTGTGAAATACATGTGGTGTTTATATAATATATATATATATATAATATATATATATATATATATTGGTAATGGTTTTTATGTAACTATCAATTTTGGTAGTGGGGTAAGGTAAATATGTATGTGTTGAATTACCCTGTAATGATACATACCAGCCTATTAAGTGAACAGACACCCTTCTAGAAGGCAAGAAGTCTGTTCATTCACATGGTGCAATGTAACAAAATAAAAACAAAAAGCTTTTTCATGCTGAACCATCACCCTGGACTCGTGTCTCTCCTCTCTCCTCAAACATCATGATCAAGATGATCCTGCTGAACAAAACTTGTCAGGATCATAAACTGTTGTTTATTTTCTATAATAATGCAAAAGACAATGGAAAAAATCTCATTGGCTTTTAGTGGAGGGAACCAGAGTGATGCTGAAAAATACATCCTCCCTGCAGTACTGTATTTGTATCTGGCCTGACTGGGGTACCAGACTGGAACCCATGAAGCCCACCTCTGTACATTTACACTCTGGTTTTATATTTTCCCTTTTCACTGTTCTTGTACTTTTATTCTGGATATAGAGACGTGTGTCTGTTACTGTGTTTTGTTCCATTAACTGTTAACTCACTTTCTGTGCGTCTCAGAACCGTTATCACACAGACACACAGCTACCTCCAGGAAATATTCACTTTAATTATTCTGCTGATGCAAAATGGTGCGAACGAGAGTGAAGCCTTTGTTTTAACAGCCACCAGAGCTGGCTGAAGCCTTCAGACTGAAAACCAGCTGAGTGATACTGACATCTCATCCCACTCACACACACACACACACACACACACACACACACACACACACACACACACACACACACACACACACACACACACACACACACACTGACCAGTCTCCTATCATCCCCTCTCCTCTTCAGTGGGCAGCAGTCTTTTGAAAATTAACTTTGAGAAATCTGGAAGGGACACACAATTCATCACATACAACTCTGTCAACCACAACACTATTAGAGAGAGAGAGAGAGAGAGAGAGAGAGAGAGAGTATGTGTGTGTGTGTGTTGCCATCTTCAGAGGCGTTGATGAATGTGTCGGTGTGCTGGTGTGTTTCAGCCACTCTGGCTGTGTGTGATGGATGGATAGAAAGCAGCTGCTAATATATGGGATAGGACTAAACACTGCTACACTGCTATCACCTACACCCATCCCACTATTAACACATCAGCTATACATACACAGAGCAAGAGGCCACACACAGCTGTTTGTGCTCAACAGCCAATTTTACTATTCCACTTCTGAACTGTTTACCTACAGACCAAAATGGTGATAATGACATTATATATATATAAATATATATATAAATATCTGTGCAGATCAACAGATGGAGCTACAAGCAGTGAACACCAGGCTGAACTGGCCGTTTCACATTGAGAGTATCTAAGGTTTGGACATCTGATGACTACACTTGTAGTCAGGCTTTGTAGGACATTCATCAACACTTCCTGTGTACCACTGGTCTGAAATGAAGCCCCTCTACAGCTGGCATTTATCACTGAACCCACCTGATTCTTCAACTGAGGCCATGATGGACATTATTGTCCCTTTAATGCAGGTATCTGTGACTCTTAAGCTGCAGGTTCTGGATACCAAATTGCTCAATACTCATACTCAAGATGGCCACCATTTCCAGCAAAGAAACACATTTTTCACAGAAATTTACCCTCAGATTTCAATGACTTTAGTTTTTGACTCTGAGGCTGTCAAATCCACAACTATTTCACAACAATTTCCTCAGAGCTTTATTTGTGCAACTTCTAATATTGTTATGTGAAATATCCTGCATAAAACACAATGTAATTACAAACCATTTATTATGAATGATGAACCAAAAGTTCTATAAAGTTGACAGTGTACTGTTTAGTTATCTTTGTAGTCCTATATGTATTTCAATCAGAAAAGACTAATATGTAATAGGGGAACAAGAGAAATGAAGTAAAGTGAAACAGAAGGAATAGACTTTGGCGCTTAGACCCCAGCAGGAAGTGGACCATCACGGAAAGTGGTCCATAGATTTAAGGTCCTTCCAATTAGAGGAAACTTCTTCTGGAGTATGGACACTGGTGGTGACAATGGGACGGAGCTGGAGGATGGGAACGTCTTCATGTGAGGGAAACTTCTGGTCGGAGGGTTTGATTGGAGATTAGGGTTTGCCAAGCATCTTCTTCCCTTTACCACGGAAGACTGAAACATCACAGCTGGTGAAGGTGTGGACGAAGAGAAGTCCTCTGCTCTTCTCTGCTCCAGTAGAGAGACTGGTCATGTTCAGTGATCCACCTTAGGTTCCTTCATTGACCAGAGGATGTATGTAAGGTTGTAGACCAGCCTGCAGAAGGATCGGCAGAACGCTACCTGCTATGACAAGAACATCTGTGTCATCATCCTTAAAACACTTAAAGCCTAGACTACAACATGAAAACTTGGCTCAATGTGAACTTTGGGAAGTTAGCTGATATAAGCTAACTAACTTGCTAGTGGGACTATCTTGTTGAGCTACCAGGAAATTCATTTTACTTTTTGTTTTCTTTTTCTCTCAGAATCAGCCACAGTAAATACACTGAACTAGCCTCATAAAATAGACATGAGTTAATACTGTCACATTGATCGGGCAAATAGTCAATAATGTAATAATATTTAGAACTTGCCTCAGACAAACGCTTCATTATGTCATGAGCAACATCATCACCGAAAGAGAAGCATCCTAATATCTTGATATGAAAAAAATTAAAATATTTTACAGTGTTCCCATTTGAAAGGGAAATATTATGAAAAATGAGACAAAATCTTTGGTAAAAAAAAAAAAAAAAATCTTTACCAAAACAAACTCATGATTCATTGGGAAGCTTTTTGTGACTTTGCTGATATTTTGTGGAAATGTACTTGTCTGCAGGTTTCATTTTTTACAGTGTACTAAATGTTGCCTTCTACGTTGTTATAAAATAAGATTTGACACCTACATCATTCATATGGGAAAATTATGGTTGAATTTATTGCAAAAACTGAGACATGTTGGCCATCTTGGAAATGGCGGTCATCTTGAATTTTTGAGTGGCTAAAATGTTTTATCAAAAGAGTAATACCCAAGGAGGATATATGCCAAGTTTAGTACCTCTACTTGTTTGTATATATGACGCAATATTAGGGCCACATTGAGGATAAAAAAGGAATCTGAAATTTCAAGAATAAAGTCTTAATTTTGAGAATAATATCAAAATATTTCAAGAAAAAAAGTCATAATATTACAAGAGTTAAAAATCGAAAATTTTGAGAGAAAAAAAATGAATTTTTAGGAATATTACCAGCAGCCAATGAAACAGATGAAAGGACAGTCAGTGGCAGCCTGAGCTGCTTCTGGCAGCTGCTGTTTGTCTGTCTAATAATAGAATAGACTCAGTTTCTTCAAAATCTTTTCAATGTCCTGATGATGCTGATGATGCTGATGATGATGATGATGATGAGCCAAAAGTATCTCCTTATTTGTGAAACCTCTGCTAAGGTGTTACTTCACAGGATGCTCTACGTTTCTCATTTTAAAGCTTCTGATATTTCCCTCTAAAACAACACACAACCTAAAATTCCAACTTTATTATCATATATGAGATGTGGCCCTAATACTCTGTCGTATGTATACAGGTCTAGAAACCATCAGTGCTCCTGTGCTGGTCAAGTGTCGAAACCAGTGTTTTGAGCGGGTTCCACACATGAAAGGGTCACAAAATTAGCAATTACTGTTGAGCCAGACTTCACAGATGTTGTGCTTTAGTGTTGAAAATTCCTCAACATAATTGCAATCAATTAATTTACAGATTTAACAACAACTGTGGGACCTCTGGGGCCCCTTAGGATCCGGGGCAGGTGGAGTGTACTTTGTATTGTTGGCAGCACTGTAGGGATGTAACGCAGTACTGGTGGCTGTTGTGTATATACAAAAGGTTTTTGTGTTTATCTTGGAGCACATCTCCAGGTCAACAAGGTCCCTGTGACCTTCTACACCCTCCCCCCACCTCCACCCCCAAACCTGCCAGGCTAACAAAGATTTCACACAAAACACCCAGCTTTATTAACACTGACACTCACAAGTCTGGATTTAAACTATGTCTTTTTGCTGTGCAGGTGCCTCATGTATGTAAGCATGTGCTTCTTCACAAAGACGTTTGCCTGTGAAGCGGTGAAATCTGAAGATAGTCGTGTGTCGTTTTGTCGTATTGCTTCGTTGTAGCTGAACCTTCAGTGTCAGTCTGAGGAGACTATTGATTTTAATTAGTGTCTGCCCACAGGGAGCTGGCTGATGATTGGAGAAGAATAGGATGTCCTCAAAACTATGATAAAAATCACACACACACACACGCACGCACACACACACACACACACACACACACACACACACACACACACACACACACACACACACACACACACAGAGCTAATTATTAGGTTTAATCAGTGGTGGAATGGCTGTGGGTTCTGTCCAAGGTGCTTAGAGGTGGAATGAAACACTAAGTGACAGTAGATGGTTTCATCCAAATGCAGTAAAAATTTTAACAAAATTTAGAAATTCAAAACTTTTCCAGTGGGGGTTAGAGGAGACTGGTGAGGGCTGGTGTTTTGGTGGATTGTCTTTTATATACACATTAAAACCTCATCATTTTATTTAAGCAAATACTCTGATTTTCTATTAAAGTCTTGTGTCATGGTTGCCATGACACAGGAGTATTTTTGTTTTAACTTTTGTGTTATGTTGCACTTTTAGTTTGTTCATTTCCTGTTTTATTTTATAGTTACTTTCCTTGTGTCTCTTGATGTTTTGACTTCCTGTCTTTGTCCTGTTTCCCTCCTTGTTGATTGTCTGTCCCGCCTTAATGTGTTTCACCTGTGTTTAACCACCCTTGCCTCCCTTGTGTCTATTCAGTCTCTGTGCTCCCCTTTGTCTGAGTCAGTTCATCTGTTATTGCCCCCTGTGTTACCTGTTTAACTCCCCAGTGTTACTTTGTGCTTCAGCTTGCTGTTCATGTTCCTTGTGTGTTTTTTGTAAGTAAAATCATTTATTTCCACCTACTCCCTTGTGTTTGGTCAGCATTTGGGTCCAGCCTTACCCCTACCGTGACATCCTATATTGAAATGTCTCATGTCATGTCTCTATCTGGCTGTGGGTGGTGCGGCACACCTGAAAGTCATCCACCTTTATCAGCCTCAGTATAAGAACTCCGGCAGGTCATCCACTCATCACCAGATCATACCAACTCCGATGTGGTAGCTATTGACTGAAACTGTTGAGTGATTTTTTTTTTTTCCTTGTTGTTTTATCTCAAGCTATTCCCTGTGCTCAGTCTGTGTATCCTCTGTCATCAGCCACACCTGTGCCTTCCTCTCTGCTACAGACCCAGACCCAACACCCAAGCCTTCAGCTCATCTACCTGTATCATTCTTCATCCCTGAGCGCTCAATAAAACTGTCTCACCTACTTGAGCTCTGAGGTCTACTTTTGGGTCCAAACTTAACTCTAAGCCCTAACACTCATAAAACTGGCCAGCATGAACACATGTAGCTAGTTCAATGTTCTAATGAAAACTGTGACATTAAATATTAGTTTGTAAACCTTTTCCAAGACAACAACTTGCTGAAACTTTTGAAAATGAAGACTACAACTAAACGTAATACACGTTTTGTTGACAAAAACTAAATTATAAAATTAAAAAGATATTATCTCTTCTTTACTTGCAAGCTAGCTTGCAATTAGTAATGTTATGTCTCGTATAAAAGCTATGTAAGATATATCTCCGTTCAGGGGCTTCATCCTTAGGGGCTCAATCTGAAGACTAGACCGTTCCATTTCAAAGACCCCTTCAAATGTTTCCCCTTTTCCTGGGGAACATCCTTTGTAGTCCAACCTATCCCAAGATTCATTGCACGCTGATAATGAAAATAAAATGGTGTAGCAGGATGAGCACTTTCCCTTTGCTCTACTCCTGGTGTGGTTCCGTCCCTTTAATTGAGCCCCAGCGTATATAAGAGGGAGGGACCTTAGTGCCGCCCTTTCTCTGGCAGCTGGTGCACACTTCCCCTTTCCGGGTTACCTGGTCTCAGGTGCTGCAGACGCTCTGTACTCCTCTCTCCTCCGCTGTTGCGCGTTCACATCCGACAGCGCAGACACTGGCAGTGTCCAAAATGTTTGTTGGCTCCCTCTCTCCCTCTCTCCCTCTCCTCTTGGTGCCTCAACCACACAACGCTGACGGGTATGCACATGTTTGTTCTGGCCCTCATCAGCTTTAGCCATCCGGTTCCTAATTTTACTGTACTCACTTTACAGATAGGCCGCAGGCTCGGCACCTAGCCGGCAGGAGCCACGCCGCCCTGCACTCAGGACCGCTGCTGCTTTGTGGGGCGTCAGTGTGCTGCCGTGTGGCGCCTTCAAGTACCTGTGCTTTTGCTCCTGCTGATGAAGATTTAGTAAATTGTTTGTTTTGAAGTCGCCCTGTGCTGCTCAGAACCTTCAGCTTTCTTTGTTTTGGCTGTTTAATTGTTAGTTTTTTCTTTTGGTCTTCTATTCACCCTAGTTTATTTTCTTTCATTTAGTTATTTTTGGGTTGTGTGCTCCAACCTGAGTCTGCTCGAGCTACACTACTGGCAGCGTTTCTTTTAGTGTATCTGTAGCAAACAGGAGGGGATAGGGAGTGGGGTTTTCTTTGTTTAATAATTTTGGGGTTATTTAGATTTTCTAATTGAGATTATTTGTCTGAGTTCAGTTTTAATCGTATCATTTTGATATTTGTTATATTTTGAGTATTTTGTTGAAAAATTGTTTGGTTTTGTTAGTATATTTGTGTGCTGACTTTTTTTGGTTGCTTTGTTTCAGTTCAGCCACAGTAGTTTTCTTTCATTCTTTTTTTTTTTCTTTATTTTCATATGGTTTCATGCTCCACTAACTGTTCCTCTCTGTCTGCTTGTGTGTGTGTGTGTGTGTGTGTGTGTGTGTGTGTGTGTGTGTGTCCCATTTTAGTTGACGCCTTCACTCCCCCCTCACTCACCTTAACCATAGCGGCCCCAGCCTTGGAAATGGTCTTGGTATTAAGTAAAAAGACTTCATTTAGGGTAAATTCCCACTATTTTAATATTTATGAAATAAACTTTTGCACATTTTTTTTGATTGGAAACACGTCTCCTGCCTGCTCAGTAAAATGAACTTGTGTTGTCCTTGGTTTAGAATATTTAGTTTATTGCTTTATTCACACATTTACTTTTCCTTTTCTTTTTTTTCCCCAGGGTTAAACCCCGGGCTGGCGTTGTTGGTTTTGGTTACTTTTTTGATTTGAGTTAAACTATAATTGAAGGAATCCCTCGCCCGCCACAATGGCAGCAAACAGAGTCCGAGGATTAGACTGTCAACTGTAAGTATTGGGTTTCCGCTCAGTTCAACATGTGACCGTACAACTGTTAAAACCAAGGACCTTAAAAAACCTCAAGTTTATATGAAAATAAGTTGCGTGTTGTCAGGGTTGCTAGGCAACAGGAACCATGCTTTGTGATGCAACAGTAAAGGCAGGAACAGCTAGTGACGCAAAGACAGATCCTCCATTGACCAGACCATCTCATTTCAGTTCGGCCTTCACCTTCATAGACCACGTCCCCTGAAGACTGTGGCCCCTGATTTGGGACAAAGCTTAAGTTGATCTATATCTTTTTTTTCTTGACATTGCATAGATGGCAATTTAAAGACATGTTTGCTGGATGTGTTCATGAGAGGTATAGGCTGTGTCTTTTCTGTACGATAGTTTTCTGAGCCTATTCACCTTATGCCCTGCCTGCTTGACCCACTTTCGGTTTGAATGTGACTGTTGTGTCAAAAAAAGCTGGCTGAAGGAGGAAGTGTAAACAGCACTAAGTAACTAAGCGACTGTGCAGTGTACGGTGAGAAAACATTGTTTACATGGTAGCTTGTGATAAATTTAAGTAGCAACCCCAGCCAGATTGTCTTCCACATGGGGAACATGATGCTCCCACCACCTGCCGAAAGTGTCTGTTATTTTACATTACCTTCATTGCACTTGACCTGACCGAGTCTACAACTCTGGAGCAGAGAGCCTCAAACATATGGCATGATGCTCATGAAATTTGCATCACTGCCAGCTCTGCCAAGAGGATTCCAGTCAGAGCCAGTCCTGAGAAGTTCCTCCACAAGCACCTCTACCCAAAGTTTCATGGGAATGCAGCTACACACTATGGGAAGGAGAGTGAGCTGGTAGCTACCTAATGGCTAGAAGGCTGCTGCTAGGCTGCAGTCACAGAGGCACTGTGGTGAGTGCAGAAGAGCCATGGCTGTCGGCAGGAAGGGGTGACCTGATGAAAAAGCTGTTAACATCTTTCAGCTCTCTCTCTCACTGTCCCACAGTTCTATTTACAACCTTTAAAAAGCAGCAGGTGAAGAAACTGAACTGAACCAGTTTAAGGCTGCAGGCCTTCTGTACCTGTGGGGAGTTGAAAGAAATTAACAGGTCTAAGCAATTTAACAATAATTTCATCTTCATTCATGTGTGAATGTTCATGACATCAATTTAACCCATGTGCATTCTTTATTTCTTTTGTTTTTATTATTTTTCCAAATACTAAATATTAGGGTGATTTTTTTTTTTTTTTTTTTTTTTGGGATAATCACAAAAAATAATGCTATGAGAACCACTTGCTCTTGGCTCAAAAATACACTTGCAGCTAAATAAAAATATATACATACTGTATACAAACATATGTAACAAAGCTGAGAATATCTGACTCATGTTTTTATGGACACACACTTGTCCAAAGCAGATAAGATCCAGATCTCACTCAAAGACGTGTTCAGGGGCACACTGCTTTCACACACAGAGCATGATCAGGTTCAGGAGATATGAGGAGAAAACATGAATAGAGGCATGGCCTTGCTGGCGCTTGACTGCTGTATTTCACTGGGTTGTATCAAAACATCAAGTAGCTCTAGTGCTGTCACTGTATGAGTGACCTTTCAGTGTTTAAGGGAGATGACGGATCAATCTGACACAGAGTACCCCAGCAGGTGACAGTTTACCAGGGTTGACCGCAGCCAAAAATCTGTGGTAATACTGGTTCTGGATCATCCCATCAATCTCACTGAAAAGTGATAATATAGTACGCTCCAATCAGCGTTCATCACCATTATTTAATAAATAATTGGACACTAGCCAAAACTGTGTGAAATCTAAACATTTTATTTAAATTCCAAATGTTTATGTTAAAGTTTTAAGAATATAAATATAAAGAACATGGAAAACCTTCTAATTCTCAAAATATAGATGATAAAAAACCATAAAAACCTAAATAACTAAATAACTTCAATGTTGTCACATAAATAACCCACATTGTAAGACCAGTGGTCATCAACATATGAAGCCCCTTCAGGGAGGTTTCTTACTGAGCAGTTTTGGCGACTTAGTGATTGTATGTGCAGCTTCACTGAATATTATTGGCAACACGACTTCTGAGTAGTGAGGAGAGGGGGCCCCAAGCAGTTGCCTGCCTTGCCCGTTCACAAGTTGTGTCTCTGGTGAGCAGCTTCATACTGCATTTCAAAGGTGATATTGGTCACAAATGGACTCAGGTACATAATAATGCAAAGATACGTAACAGTTTTATGAAATTAATTGTTGTCTTCTGTTGCTGTCACCAGCTCCTCAGCTGCAACACCCTGTACCAAAGATCGAGTCGATGTACTAAAAACATGTAGGATCTATTCAACCCTTTTTTGGACCAATGTAAAGAAATTGCTCAGAGTTAAATGTTGATAATCTAATATACCTCTATGAATCTTTGGCATTATTATGACTGTCAACAGCAGAGAAAGTCTAAAGTGGAATTTTTGAGTTAAGCTGCATGGTAACTTTTCTGACTGTAACTCTGTGTTGAATTAACAAATTTAATCATCTGCTAAAGTCGTCCAATGCTTTGTACACATAAAAACTAGAATCACCTCCTCCACCAACCAGCCAAGTTAGTAATAGCCAAGTGAATAATGACCAGAAGTGATGATGTCACTTTGAAATTGACCGTTGACCTTTTGGATATAAAATGTCATCACTTAATTTTATCCTTATAGATAGATAGCTAGATAGACACTTTATTTATCCCCCTAGGGGAAATTCATGTGTCCATTAGCTCATTGTTGATGATAATAATAATAATAATAATAATAATAATAACAGCTGATAATAAATAAACAATAATAATTAGATTAGTCCATGTCCTCAGGCTGAGGTGTTGTATAGCCTGATGGCAGTGGGAACAAAGGATCTCCTGAACCTCTCTGTTCTGCAGTGCAGTGAGATGAGACGTTTGCTGCACCTGTAGCTGCTTCTCTGTCCTGCCAGAATGTTGTGGAGAGGATAGTTGCTATTGTCCAAGATGGCCTCCATCTTATATTGCATGTGTCTCTCCACAACAGTCCTGAGTGAATCCAGACTCCTGCCAAGCACAGACCCAACCTTTTTGACCAGCTTGTCCAGTCTCTATGTGTTTATGTCTGACATGCTGCTGCAGTAGACTGCAGTATAAAAGAGTACACTGGCCACCACTGGCTGATAAAACAAGTGCAGCATTTCACTGCAGACGTCAAAGGACCTGAGCTTCCTGAGGAAAAAGAGCTGGCTCTGCCCCTTCAGGTAGTTGGCAACCGTGTTCAGGGACCAGTCCAGTTTACTGTCCAGGTGCACACCTAGGTATTTATGTGTGCACCACCTCAATGTCTTTCCCTTGAATTTTGACTGGCTGAAGAATGGGCCTTGACCTCCGAAAGTCCATGACCATCTCCTTGGTCTTGGAGGTTCTCAGAAGGAGGCAGTTCTTGTCACTCCATTCACTGAAGGCCATCGTCAGATCCCTGTACTGCTCTTCCTGCCCGTTCCTGATACGCGCCACAATAGCTGTGTCATCCCAGTATTTCTGGATGTGGCAAGACTCAGAGTTGTATTAAAAGTCGGCCGTATACAGGGTGAAAAGGAATGGAGCCAGAACAGTTCCCTGTGGAGCCCCAATGCTGCTCATCACTGTCCCTGAGACACAGTTACCCAGCCTGACGTACTGTGGTCAGGTAATCCAAAATCCAGGACGTGGAGCAGGGATTCACCCCCATCCCTTCCAGCTTGTCTTTAAGGTTCGGGAGTTGGTTGGTGTTAAATGCACTTGAGAAATCAAAGAACATAATCCTCATGTAACTACCTGGCTCATCCAAGTAAGAACTGGCCCAGTGGAGCATGTAAAGGATGGCATCATCCACTCCAATATGTTTTTTGTAGGTGAACAGTCCTTTAACAGCCTCGGACACACACCATCCAGGCATGCTGCTTTTCCGGTATGTAGCCTCTTGAGCTCCGCCCTCACCTCCTCTACTGTAAAGGACAGGAGACTTGACCCCAGTGTGGAGGGAGTTGCAGCTGCAGTGTCAGGTTGTGGAGGAGATGCTGTAGGAGAAGCTGCAGCTGAAGCAGTGGGAGAGAGAACAGGTGAGGCTGTGTCAAACCTGTTGTAGAACAGGTTGAACTCATTGCCCTTGTCCACATCATCTGATGTTGCCTGGCTGTTCTTCTCTTTATAGCCAGTGATGATCCTCATCCCCCTTCCACACCTCTCTGGCGTCGTTGTGCTGCAGCTTCCTCTCTACTTTCTTTTTGTTGTCCTCCTTTGCGTGCTTTAATCTCCTCTTCAGCTCATGTTGTACACACCTGAGCTTCTCCCTGTCTCCATCCCTGAAGGCCTCCTTTTCCTGGTTGAGGAGGGTCTTGATGTTACTAGTGATCCAGGGTTTGTTGTTTGGAAAGCAGTGTACAATCCTTGCTGGTATTACATTGTGCATACAGAAGTTAATGTAGTCCGTGGTACATTCAACCATTCTATCAAGGTCAGGGTCCTTGCTGTTATCATTTTCCAGTGACTCCAGCAGTACATTCCAATCTGTGCACTCAAAACAGTCTTTTAGAGACTCACTGGCCTCCGGGGTCCAGTTCCTGAATGAGCGGGTGGTTGCAGCCTGCCTCAGTACACAGGGCTTGTAGGAAGGCTGAAGAATAACCAGATTATGATCTGATCTGCCAAGTGGTGGTAGAACTGAAGCAGTATAGGCCTCCTTGATGTTTGCATACAACAGATCCAGTTTCCTTTTTGGGACAGTCATCATACAGTGAAGCCAGTCAGGTGATAGGGACATGGTTAAAATCCCCTGATATTGCAATGAATGCATCAGGATACTGGGTCTGTACTCTCGCAACAGTCTCGTGAATGATGTCACGCGCAACTGCAGGCTTTGCTCGTGGTTGAATGTAAACAACAATGGCGACGATGTGTGAGAAATTCCTCTGTACATAGTACGGTCTAAGACCAACTGCCAACAGTTCAATATCCCGACAGTAGATCTTCTCCTTCACTGTGATGTGACCGGGGTTGCACCATCTATTGTTCACAAGCAGAACCAGTCCTCCACCTTTATTCTTCCCACTTGCTCTGTCCGCTCGAACTATAGTGAAGCCAGGTAAATCCACACAGCGGTCGGGAGTGTTGTTGTCTAACCAGGTCTCCGTGAAACAAGATATGCTCGCTGGTTCATTACAAGTGCCTCCAGTTCATCACACTTGTTAGCCAGGGAGTTGACATTTCCCATGAGGATTGATGGTGGAAAGGGTTATATCTCCATCTTCTAGCCTTTAGCTTTGCCCCGGCTCTGCATCCACGATACAGCTTCTTCAGCACAGCCAGTATGGGATGTTTAACTCCATATCTGGTAAACTTTAAAGCCAAGAGTTTCTCCTTTGTGTACATTATTTTCTCCATTGTCAGACTAAACGACGATGCAGAATAAAAAACATCAATCGACAAAAAATATACTAATATATACAAATATATATTTTTAAGTGTGTTAAAAAAACAAAACTGGATTACATGAACTGTAAAACAGCACCAACAGCAAATTAAAATGTAACCAGATCAGAGACAAAGAGAGCTTGATAAAATATATTTCTTGTACAGGTGAGATTAGGTATAAACACCTGTCTCTAAAACAGGCCTTCCTTCATTTCTCTCCCTGTTTTTCTCTCCAAACTGTTTCCTGTTTCATGGTGTTCAGAAGATCCAGATCCATCCATGTCTTCCTCTTCCCACCCCTCCATCCTGGATTAAACTGGGGATTTGCCGTAATATTTGAGATGTTAACCAGCGGGAAGTGTGACCGGTCAGAGTGTATGTGTGTAACATCCTCGTCCAATCAGAGCATGGGACAGTCAGATTGCTGTCACTACACAATTACTGTCAAATGTCAATTTCATGGCGGCAGTATTGAGGAGATTAATACACTCTATCCCTCTCTCTCTCACTCACTCACACACACACACACACACACACACACACACAGACGCAGTGACTGACATATACACAGAAACAGAAAAACAGAAAAGCAAAATACCAAAAAGTCAAATAAAGACAGAGTGGGAGTGAATGTTAATGTATGGCCTGAGGAGGGGTGAAAGTGAAGGTGACTGAATGCTGTCCACACTAATGGAAAGCTCACCAACCTTAACCCTATCACTAGAAATCACCTGCACACCACAGAATAGCTGCTTAACACACCTCATCTACTTCTGCACACTGTAATTGACATGTCATGTGACCTGCTCTGGGTCACAGCTATCAGCCTGCCCTGCAGCATCTCTATTTACCTTACTGTTGATTCACCCTCATTGTCCACCGGTAATAATAATTCGCTCTTAGACCGACACAATAACCTGTTGTCACAGCTATTAATTCTGGTTCGTATCAATCCCACCACCAGACCAGATGTTAATGTTGGACACTTTTGCTAAACCTCTAATTTCATTTAATATCAATAATGTTTCATGTTCAATCCTAGTGATTTTAAAACTAAAACTAATACCATTGTTAACTGCAGATCACAGCTTTAGGTGAGGAGCTCTGACATCTGGAGGGAGGTCGGAGAAGAGCTGCTGCTCCTTCGTGTCAAAAGGAACCAGATGATGTGGTGTGGGAATCTGGTTAGAATCCTACTAGGCACTTTCCATTGGAGGTTCTCCAGTCACGTCCAACTGGTAGGAGGCCTCAGGGTAGACCCAGAGCACACTGGAGAGATTATATATCTCACCTGACCAGGGAAATCCTTGGGATCCCCCAGGAGGACCTGGAAAATGTTGCTGTGGGGGACATCTGGACTACTTTGCTTGACCTACTGCTACCGACACATGACCTCAGATTAGCGCCAGAAAATGGATGGATAATTGCAGGTCTGTAACGTGTCTGCATAAAGTCTGACACAGTACACACTCTTCCACCATCCCAAACTCTGTATCCTCACTTACAGTGTAAGCTACACAACTTTCGCCATGATTTGCATGTCAGGTAAAAACTGTCAGGTTGGTGCTTGTCAATCAAAATCATTGTCAATATTGGTCATTTGCTCAAATACTTTAGATACTTCAAATGACCTGTTACTAATGTGCAAATAATGACTGCCATTTCCAAGAAGCATAGACAGATATAGTCCAAGAAAAGCTGAATCGAAGTAAACTGGACTTGGTTTTAAAATAATTGAAGACATTTCACCTCTAGCAACTATTCACACTTGGCCTCAGGTGACTCTATAAATTGTCAATACAACAGCCAGGACCACTAACAAACCAAGTGACATCAATGACCTTGATAATGAGCCCACAGAGGTTAAATACCTGGCTCTCCTCACTTGGACACCACAACCCAAAAGAGGCAATTATATATTGCATCTTCATGTCTTTCTACCTGCTTTTACTTTTTCTGAATTAGATTGTGTCAAGTATCTGAAAATTAACGCTAATGTTAGCTAGTTTCTAAGTTTTGCCTTTACAGTTTAGCTAACTACTGTTAGCTAGTTTCTTACTGTTGCCTAAAGTTAGTGTTTAGCAACTAATGTTAGCTAGTTTCTAACTGTAGCCTTATGTTTCAGTTTAGTGTCACGTTTAGCAAAAAACTTAACCCAAATGCAGACAACAAAAAAGGGGGTTGGTGGAAAAATAACTTTTAATATCTGTAATAATCTAATAATCTGTCTGTGTAGATCTGACTTTAGACGATTTTGTCACAGTACAGGCAGGTACAGGTGTGTTGAAGTGTAACCTGTGCTGAGCTGAGCTGCTGATATTAGGAAGAATGCTGCTGTGCCAGTTGAAAATAATCCTGTCCTCCAGAGTCAGTTGAACTTGTGAAGTTCAAACTCCCAACTACGGGAGTCTGAACTTGGCGTATTTATATTGAGAAATGGCTACAGTTGATGATACAGTTTAGCTATTATCTAGTTTCTAACTTCAGCCTTAAGTTACAGTTTAGCTAACTAATGTTGGCTAGCTGATAGCATGCCCTTTCATTTCCAGTATTAGCTTGTCATTTCATTACCAATATAAAATGTCCTATAGGATCTAATGTTAGCAAACACTGGTGCTCAGTCATGACCAGTGAGACAATGGAGGATTAGTTGTTGTGGAGAAATGTTTTGACTTCAATATAGAGATATTATTTCATGTTAAACAAGATACTATAAAAACTGTAACACTTCGGTAAGTACGCATCTGCACTGTACTGGGTTTCCCTGTCCCCCCTTGAGAGGTGAGAAAAAGTTGATCCCCCAGATTGCCATTGTATAATTCACAGATTACAAAACACTCATATGTTCTTGTGCTACAATACTGTAACCCCAGTAGTGTCTATCTGGCTGAGAGTAGGCTCACTGATCATTCTTTACTGCAGCTGCAGTCATCACTCCACACACACACACACACACACACACACACACAATCACTCTTTCACATGGTCTACCAGGCTTGACTCTGAGCTTCAAAGCTTTGTTCTGAGTGATTGACTGGCCACTGACTGCCTGATAGTGTATGTGTGGCTTAGCGGTGTCAGTTCACCTGACATACACACATTTAGAGTACTTGGCTGATCCCACAATCCATTATGGGAGGTTTTCTTACTGAATGAGGTGGTCAGAACATTGACTGTAGTGTGTCAGATAGCTGCAGTGTGGATGCTCTCATGATGGAGGCCATTCACTGCTCAACACTTCATCTGCAGACTGTAAGCACATGCTGCCATGAAAAGAATAAAAATATTATGAGTGAAAAATATGATATAATATGAGTGCATGATATCATTTAGCATATAGTTAGGTATCGTAAAAACGAACTAACTGCATTTCACAAACTGGATTGTCTTAAAGACAGTTCAGCTTTATGGAAAATTAGCATATTTACTTAATTCTCAAACTCACTCATAATAGTGGACAGGTGGATCATCTACGAGACACACCCAGTTTTACATGACATATTGTCATTGACAGATACGAAGGCTGAACCAAAATGTTACAGTCTGGCCTACGGCGGATTTCTGCTTTGCATCACCAGTCGCGCTCCCCCTTACTATTAGGTCACAAAAGTGATCCTCCTGTTGCCTAGCAACCTTGACAACACGTGACTTTTTTCTTTTTACAAACACTTGAGGTTTTAAGGCCCTTGGTTTTAACGGTTTCTTAGTCAGCATGTGTCTCCAGAAAAGTTTCACTGAGCATTCTTCATAAACATGTGGTGTTTGATGATGGTGGTGGAGAGCCCTGTGTAACACATATCACTGCAACAGCTCCCATAGTCCAACCAGACTGAATTCTGATGACTGAAGGTCACAGGCTCACATCATTCTCATCCTCATCAAAAGATCAGTTACCCCTGTGTTTGACCCTGCAACAATATGAAGGCCAAACATTGCTTTCCCATAGCACTTTTTCTTTTAATGGTAAGGATCAAACATTCAGGACTGAACTAAGAGCAGGGGAAACATGGAGGAAGCTCAATTTTTTTTTGTTTGACCGGGAGATATCTGTTGATATCCATCTATCCATTTTGAGATTTAAGTTTTTGCCATTGATGTAATCTTTTAGTGCACAATCAGACAGAGATAGCAAACATGTATAAGATGTGGTCTGGCAGTGATAACATGAAAATTCCTCTATCCCTATGTTGTAGGCCTTAATACAAGAAAAAAAACAAAACAATGAAAGGAGTTTTTAAACAATTTGGATGTTATTAAAGATCATTTTGTTAAAAACGTTATTCATATTTACATTTTTTTCCTGATACCCTTCTGGTTGACCACAGTTCAAGGGTTGGGAACCACTGCTCTACACTACAGGACACTTTCAGTCACAGGAACAGCAGAGTTAACTAGAACAATCAGCTTCATCGTGTCACGGGGTGTGGTGGGACCCAATTGCAGCACAATCACACAGATGAGTAGTTTTAAATGACCTTTATTGATGCTTTCGATAGGATGAATAGAGCACAGGACTTGACTCAGGTAAGTAACAACAGTTTTCAGTTCATGGGTTAAGCAGAGCTGGTGGGGAGGCTTGGGTGAGCTCACGTCTGCAGGTAATTGGTCTACACTTACAGCTGGGAGCTCATGGATAGGACGAAGGCACCGTTGGGGAGCAGGCAGGACTCGTGGTCAATGAGGAAGCAGAGTCAGCAACAGGCAGGCAGCGGAGCAGACGAACCCAGAGGTAGCAGGAAGAAAGGTAGTTGTGGTCAGATGTAGGATCGAGGAACCAGCAGAACAGGAAACGCCAAAGGCACTCACACGGAGGAGATGTTTTGCTCGGCAGGAGGCTCTGATGACGGCAGGTGGAGTGGTGATCTCACTTGTGTGAGCCGAAGCAGAAGGCAGGCGGGAACCAGGGAGAGCACAGTCAAAACTCATAGCCAGGAACAGAAGGCTGTTGGGTTTACCGAGGGAGCGAGACGAGGAAAGGTGGAGTCCTTGGAGTCAGACCAGTCCATCTCATCAGCTGTGTGGGCAGAGGGGTCAAGGTGGAGGGAACCCTCATCGTCAGACAGCCCCTCCGCAGGGAGATCCACGTCAGTGGGAACAGGAAGCTAGGAGGTGTGGACTGTCGGACAGGGACCCCTAGGTGGTGCGGCAGTGCTGGAGGGCTGGTCAGGGTGATGGCGGTGGAAGTCGGTGATGGGGTCAGGGTCGAGGATGTGTCAAGCCGGTACCCAGGACCTCTCCTCCGGATGGACAGGAAAACTCCCTCTCAAAGGCCATGAAGAGCAGGGCTGGTAGCTGTAGGCACATTGGAAAGGCGAGAGGCTTGATGCAGAGCTGGTGAGGGAGTTGTGGGCGTACTCCACCCATAGGAGCTGCTGTGACCAGGAGGACGGATTGCAGGAGACCATGCAGCAAAGGGCCGTCTCCATCTCCTGGTTCTTCTGCTCCATCTGCCTGTTTGACTGGGGATGGAACCCAGTGGCGGTGGCTCCCATCAGGCTGCCAAACACCCTACAAAAGACAGAGGAGAACTGGGGCCCCCGGTCGGACACCACATTGACAGGGACACCATGCAAGCAGAAGACGCAGAACAGGACCAGCTGGGGAGTCTCTTTGGCTGACGGCAGCTTGGGCAGGGGCACGAAGTGGGCCATCTTGCTGAAACAGTATGACTGTGTTGCCATTCGGGAGGAGGAAAGCCCGTGACAAAGTCCAGGGAGATGTGTGACCATGGACAATGTGGACTGGGAGAGGCTGAAGGAGTCCCGCTGGAGCCTGATGGGAAGCATTATGTTGGTTACAGACATAACAGGCCTTGACAAAGTTGTGAGTTTCCTCCTTCAGGGTGGGCCACCAGAAGCATTGGAGGCGGCTCAGGGGTGTGGGGTTGTGTGCTGGGTCCATGTCGGGCCAGATTGTACTGTCACAGGGTGTGGTAGGACCCAATTGCAGCACAATCATACAGATGAGTAGTTTGAAATGACCTTTATTGATGCTTTCAATAGAATGAATGCAGCACAAGTGAGTCACCACAGATTGAAGGTGAGTATGGACTTGGCTCAGGTAAGTAACGACAGTTTTCAGTTCATGGGTTAAGCAGAGCTCGTGGGGAGGCTTGGATGAGCTCACATCTGCAGGTTAAGTGGTCTGTACACTTACAGCTGAAAGCTCGTGGATAAGACAAAGGCACCGTTGGGGAGCAGGCAGGACTCGTGGTCAATGAGGAAGCAGAGTCGGCGACAGGCAGGCAGATCGAGGAACCAGCAGAACAGAAAAAGCCAAAGGTACTCACATGGAGGAGATGTTTTGCTCTGCAGGAGGCTCTAATGACAGCAGGGTGAATGGCGATCTCACTCTTGTGAGCCGAAGCAGTCAAACACCACACAGCCACAGGCAGACGAGAACCAGGAAGAGCACAGGCAAAACTCATAGCCAGGGACAGAAGGCTGTTGGGTTTACTGAGGGAAAGAGACAAGGGGGTCAGAGGCAAGCTGAGTTGAAATCAGTCCGAGGGAGAGTGCTGGAAGGTCATATATGAGAGCAAAGACAATCTGGCAATGAATAAGTGAACCGAGGCTGCTTAAATACTGGCTTGATTGGAGATGGAGTGCAGCTGGGAGCAACAGGTGGGGACAGTGAGGCTGACGAGGAGGTGTGGAGAGTGGAGAGTGAGACGGAGGCGGGGGAAGCAGGAAAGAAGCAGAGCAAGCACATCGTCCCTTTGATGGCCTGTACTCAGAAGAAGTTTCCCTCATTACATTAGTATCTCAATAGGTAGGTTACTATTACATAGTTTGCTTTTATTTTGAAAGTAAATTGTACTTCTGGTGCAGTTATCCTGGCTGTTATTCTGGAGTTAAGTTGATGTCCAGTATTTTTATGTTTCTCACAGTTTGACAATGATGCCAGCTGTTTGTTTGAGGTGGTAATGCAGCATCACAGAGTCTATCAGACACAGCTGGATAAAACAGCTGGATAACTTTAATACGTGTCTTTGGTGATGCTAAACAGTGCTAGCCTACAATTTGTGTAGATAAATAATGTAGTATAAATAACTAATGCAACATTAGACATTGCCAGCAAACAAAATTTTGATGTGAATTAACAGATCAACATGAGGCTATATCGCATAGACATGTGGTTTTCACATGTGAAACACATTAGTTACACCACGCTACTCCGTCACTAATGCTGCACATATGAACAAATGAATTTAACATGCTCTTGTCTGTTTATTGTGCCTCTGTTGTCACATCTGTTTTTCTGTGGTCTTTGTTTGTCGGGTTGCACATAAAATAATAATGTGAACCAATAAATAAAAGAAGAAATGTGTCATATCATTTCCGAGCCTCGTGCTCTCCATGTAAAAGGCCATGTAGTGTGTCTCCTCTTCCTCCTCCTCCTCCTCTTGTGGGAAGCTGAGGCTGCAGCTAAATCTGCTCCACATCTTGTCTGCTGGCCACAGTCTTAAATCTACAACATTCTGTTGAGCACAGCTTTGCTAACCTCAGACAGCCACCTCTGTGGCACTGCTATCACTCACTGTGTGTGTGTGTGTGTATGTTATGTGTGTGTGTGTGTGTGTGTGTGTGTGTGTGTGTGTGTGTGTGTGACCAGACCATACTCCAGATAACCTGATGTTATTGATGCTCAGGACCACAGAACCACTGCTATCTACATGTGCTGCATAACACACACACACACACACACACACACACACACACACACACACACACATGCAGCGTGGTCTAAGAGTTTTGTCTGACAGCCGCTCCTCTCCTTGTCTCCTCTCCCTTCCTTTCCTCTCCTCTCCTTCCTCACATCTCCCCCACAATTTTCCCTCTGTCTCCTCTTCCTCCTTTCATTCCACCTTCTCTATTCCCTCTTCCTTCTCTCCACCATCATCCCTCTCTATACTCTCCTTATTATCCCTGGCTCTCCTCCCCTCTCTTCCTCCCCTCTTCCTCCTCCTCCTCCTCTCCTCTCTCTCCTGCCCATTTATCTAAATCTGTGCTCTCCTTAACCACTTCTTATCAGAAGTGGCGGTCGCTTTCCATCCTAAAAGCGCCGCTCTAGATTTTAATTTTCTTTAGATTAATGTCCTCCTCTCCTCTCTTAATGCCTTCAGCCTTCAGCTATCTGGCTCCCTGATGTCTATCAGCGTGCACAACACACACACATGTACACACACACACACACACACACACACTTGAATTGTTAGATGTGCATTTTTGCTGCTTAAATACACATTTTTCTCCTCTTTGCTTGACCATCTGCACACTGAGCCCAAACACACGCACGTCCACACGCATGCCCACACGCGCGCACACACACACACACACACACACACACACACACACACACACACACACACACACACACACACACACACACGGTTAGAACCAGTGGCATCAGGCTGGAAAATGGAAAAGAACAATTTCCACAAATTTCCTCCAAACTGCTCTGCTAAAGTAAGAAAAAACCAACCAACAGACCACATCAAACAAGACCAGAGGGAGAGTCTGATATCAGACAAAGACAGTTTAAACTGAGCCCTGCACAAAAATATGCATCAAATATGGTAATTTTGACATCAAATGATTGTCTTAATTGATATGACAGTGTGCTCATAGGTTGTAGAATTACACACACAGATTTAATTGAGTGAAGTGGAGAAAACAACAGTGGAAGATGAACATGAGAAAATAAACCTTAAACCAAACATTAGTTTACAGAATTAATGATGATGATACTTTCAATATTCATGTTAGTTTTAATTATAACATTCTCCTCTCATGTTGAAAATAGCTCATATGGAACCTGAAGGGAACTGCTGGGGGATTCTTTCATTATGGTTCCTTAAAGGTTCCTTTTTGTAAATTTCTCTGTGGCTGAACATGGTTCCTTGTCAGGAGCAGGTGGTACGGATTATTTTGTTCACAATACAAGAGGTTATAATACGTCCTCTGAGCAGTTATGTCTTCAGGACAGACTGGAGGCTACAGTGAGGAGACGGGTCGGGGCTAGCTGGTTAGCATGCTAACTACAGTAGAAGAGCAGATGTGCTAGAGACAAGAGTTAAAGTTGGTGTTTGTTTCCACCTCTGGAGACAGCTGTTGGTGAGTAAAGGAATGAAGTTTGATGCTGAACACACGTTTTCTCTAAACAGTTGCTAATGCTAATGTTGGCTATGTAGCAATAGCAAAACTTACAGATAGGTACCATATTTTCCTCTTCTTCTGTGTTTTATTTGTGTTGATCCATAAGAAGATCCATTTGTGATTTTAAGAACCAAAAACCACCTCTGTGTAGTTTTACATCTCTCTCAGGCTTCTCTCTGCAGCTCTAGTAACAACAGGTCAGAGCCAATGAGAAGAGAGGAGGCTCTGAGCTTCTCTTCTGATTGGCTGACTCTTTTCTCAGTGATGCAATAAAAACATAGATTTCAGGAAAAACACTCAGAAAAACCAAATCCTGCAAGATTGGACGGTGGGCTTGTGGCATGGCTGAGGGCGGTGACTGCTTTGTTGTGACATCACAATGTTCCAGAAATGTTCCACAATGTTCCTGAGCCTTAAAACCAGAATGGTTTTAAGGCTCAGTTTCTGAATACAGGCATTTCTCTGTGGACTGATTACTTTGATACTTTCACAGTATTAATGTAGAACCTACACCTGCTTTATAATCAAACAACACATGAACATCTACCTTTAGACTATATGGAGCTTTAAAGCTGCATCAATAGTTTAATGTCAACAATGGATCAAAAGACTAATGTTAAAGGGGTTGTTGTTGTGACGAAAACACAAAGAATAATCATATATTGTCTTGGTTTTATGTCCCACTGCTTCACCCCTCTCATCAACCTGGTCTCCAGCAGCAGCAGACGGATTCAGTCAGAGCAGGTGCTGAACACAGTGCAGCATTTAGCAGCTACAGAGGAGCTGGTGGAGACCAAACACAGAGCTAAAAGAAAGAGCGGGAACACCGGACTGAGACTCATCAGGAGACACAGACATGTCTTCATGCAGCTTTAAAGATTTTGAGTTGTAGCAGTAACCAGACTGCTGGTTACAGAGTCTATTCAAGATGGTATACCACATTAATTACTTTAATTATTCCTCATTAATGAAATGTAAAGGTAATTTGATGTGTCTTTGCCATTTATACTATGGAACAGAAAGATCATCCACTAATAACAGGCAGCTTTAATTAGTTTGAGTGTATGTATGAGTGTATGTTATCAAATATTTAGCTGATAAAGGATCAAGTAGCTCAGGGATCAGACAGGATGTGAGACCGGACCAGGTCTGAGGGTTTAGATGTGAAAAGAAGTAACAGAAAAAAAGATTAAAGTCCAGTAGAAGATGTTCATGTAGCTGCTCTGTGTCACTGCACCTAAACTTTCATCAAGATAACATCAACAGTCTGGTCTGACTTTCCTCTGCACGGCTAATTAAAGTGGTTTTAAAGTAATTACAGTGTGATTGGAATAAATGCCTGATCTGTTTCATGCTACTACATTAAGATAACATTGTATATCAGTCTATTAATACAGTGTTCAGTCTTTACAGACTAGGTTTACCATAAAATGCTCCATATATGAACACATTGCTCAGTCAGTCATATACAGATATATATACATATATATGTGTGTGTGTGTGTGTGTGTGTGTGTGTGTGTGTGTGTGTGTGTGTGTTTGTGTGTGTGTATATATATATATATATATACAGATATCAGTGCTGTGTTTTTATCCGACAGAAAAACTGAAACAGTCTTTGAATCCTGTCTTCTAGGAAACAACAAAACTACAACAGCAGTACGTTCTGTATTAAATGTAATTGTTGTTTCTGTTAACATCATGTTGATACTGAACGTGTCAGTAAATGTCACATCCAGCTCCTGCTCCTAGGTGTTGTCTGTATGTCTCTGTGATTACCTGCTCTGCCTCACCTGAGTTAATTACCCAACCAGTTCTGCCTGTGCCCCTGTGTTCTCCTATGTATAAGTGGTTCTGTACTGCCTGTTCTCTCAACTCTGAGTTTTGCCTGATGTTCTTTGGATACCTCTGCCTGTCAGTACTTCACCTAGAGTTATTTGACCAAGCTTCAGTTTTGGGACACGGATTCTTGGACAACGGATTGGATACATCTGCCTGCTATTAACACCTACAATAAATTTCACTTTTCACGTGGTGTGAGTTGTGCATCTTTGAGTCCGTATGTGGTGTGCTTCGGTCTGACAGTACACTCTTTTCCTAGTATGACAAATCACAGTGAAAAGACTGTTATATACAGTTATTATATTAACATATTATAAACTGTTGTTTTAGTGACTTTTGACACCATGCAAACTCAGAATAACTGAGTGTGAATATTTACATAAAATGTAGATATTCTAGCACATAAAAGGAATAAAAGCTTATTATATGTATCAACAAATCGCATGAAATCAAAACCAACAATGACACTGTATCACACACACCCTCCTGCTGCCCAAACACTTCAGCATCAAATGTGGATTAATCCATCACTAAAAATAATCCCCAGCAAATGCACTTTTTCCTCGTGTTTGTTTGATTGTAGCTTTTAGGAAACTACTGGGTCTTTTTTAAAAATGAAACTATATATTGATGAGGTGTTTTAACAGATTTACGTCTTTAGGAACCAGAGGTCTCAGAGCAGAGAGACACAGACAGAGATGTCAGGACGTGTTGATGGACAAGCAGAAAATACAGAAGAATGTTCAGTCTTGTTCATGAAATGTTGTCTGCTTGTGTAATGACACATTAAAATCTGATATAATGTGATTTCTCATGTTTCCTGCCTTCCCTGGAGAACAACACAATATGTTTCCACACATATGTTGTGCCACTGTAGCCACTGAAAACAAATACATAATAAACTATGATTAAATATTTATGTATTTAAATTAAAATAAAACCTTAATATATTGGAATTAAACTTCGATGACTGCATTCACACTGCTCTTCAGTGTGACTATTATTTTAGTAAGGATATAACTGTATAATTACATGTAGGAATAATTATTTCTTAAGAGCTCTGCTGCTACTAAATGTAGCAGCAATACATTCTAATTAATCTTGAGCCTGATGAAAAGCAGCAATAAAATTAGCTGGCAATCACTATTAGCAGAGTCAATTACTACACATTAACAAGCCAAGGACACACACACACACACACACACACACACACACACATACAAATACAATATGAGTGTGTGTGTGTGTGTGTGTGTATGTTTGTATGAGAGCACTCTGTTTCGCTCTCTCTCCTTCTCTTAACACACACACACACACACACACACACACACACATATCCCAGGCCTCTATAATTATTTTAATAGGATTTTCTCTCTATTCAGCCTGAGCTTGTTGCTTTAATAACACCATTACAACCTGAATATAACCTCAATATATTACTGCCTGATATCGCTGTGCAGCCCGCCGCTGCGCTCTGTGTGTGCGTGTGTGTGCATGTTGGGGTTAATAAGCTGCTGTGTGTTTTAGAGGAGGCACTTGGCCCTGCTGCGCTCTCTCTTTGTCTCTGAGTATTGTGCTGCCGGGGGGAGAGGGAGCGCTGACAACGGCAGAATAGCCTCTGGAGAATAAAACACCGGTCATTGTTTTCTATTAGCTAACTCTGCTCTCTGTGTTCTCTAACCTCATCTCCTCATTTTACACTGAAATGAAATTGGCTGGGGAAATGTGAATAAATATGTGTCCATCAAAGAGAAATACACTCCTCCTTTTATCTGGCCTACATATTACAGCCGCTCCCACCACACTGCTCCTTTCTCTACAATAATGTTTAATTCCCTTAAACATGAGAATTAATTAGTGCATATCTGCATCTCAATGGGAACAGCTCAGTTCTGTGGCCGATCGCTGGGCCCTCTCTGGGCCTTGTCACAAACACCGGCATCACATCACAGCCCTGTAAGAGCTACAAGTGTGAGGAACACAGTTATACTGTTAGACTGAATCAGCACATAAGTGAACACACTGAAGCTGTGACAGTTGTTAGTGACTATTATGGAAGCAGCTTCACTTTAACACACACACACACACACACACACACACACACGCTGCAGGTGTGTGAAATCTCCATACTTTACCTTTTATAAATGAAAGTGAGCAGGATGTTTGTACTGATATACTCAGCAGTTTATTAGAACAGTCATTTAGCATATGGTTTGGAACAGCAATGATTAGTCAATTAATAAATTAATGGAAAATGAAGCAGCAAGTATTAATGATAATTAATAATTTTTCAAACATTTCAAAAATTGTTTTATTTTAAAACAATAATATCAACATTTTGGGTTTCAGATTGTTAGTGGAATAAAATACACTATTTGAATACATCACTGGGAAATGATAAGATTATTATAACATGTATTAATTTATTAATAGAGAAAATAATCAGCAGATGAATCAGAGTATATATTTTGGGGGGACCATACGTGTACCAACTAAAACAAAAAACAGTTCATGATTTAATAGATGTTTTATACACAGACTGCTCACCTGTCACCTCCCCAGTCCTGTCTTCCTCCAGTTGTCCACCAGATGTCCTCAGATTTTACCCCCTTTGTTTCATCCACTTACCTGTTCCCACCTCCCCGCTCAGCCCTGCAGTCACCTGATCACCTCCCACCTGTTATCAGGCCCTTTGTCCCCCAGTGTCAGCTCATGTGTTGTTGTTCCTGGTGTGAAGACTCCTGCTCCTCTTTGTTTGTCTTCCAGTCCATCGATCCATCTGTCATGTTTTCATTCAAAGTTACTGCAGCAGACTGAAGCCTGTGTGTCTGTGTTCAGTTACTCTGTTGCTGTGATACTAATTTATCTGCTCCACCATCGTCACACCTGCAGGCAGCCAGCTAGTTAGCATTAGCTTTCCAGCTACATGGCAGAGAGAGAGCGAAAACAAGAGAATTCACATAACTATCCTGAGTCATGACAGTACCATATATACCATCATGAAGTAACTCAAGGTTTGTCATCTAGACATTTTACACACAAAAAATGATCAATGAATTCAATTTTGATTTGCATGACATCTGACAAACTCCCACACAGCCTGATGCTGCCTCCACCAGGCTTCACTGTTGGGATGGTGTTGGGCAGGTGACCTCTGACAGTAAATAAAGATGGACGTAGCCTCTGTGACGTCACCCACAGGTTTCTGAAGAACGGTTTTGAAGCTCAGAGTGAGCTGCTCCACTGTCGCATTCTTGGCAGTGTCTGACTCCGCCTGTAATTCCCAGATAATCCAAAAATGGTCAAAGAGGAGGGGCGTGTGTGGAGCTGGGACTTTGGTTTGGCTGGACTTTTTAGTTTTGGCTGAGGACTATGAAATATGAACTCTGTTTTAAACTATTGACAATTTGTTGCAGCTACAGTGGAGTCCAAAAGTCATGTGACTATATGTCTGACATGGGGCAGAGAGTGTAATAAGACAGTGAGGGTGTAGGGAACAAGGAAGAGCATAGCTGATAAAAATGAACAATGTTATGGTCACAAGTGTTACATTAAAAAATAATACATTATCATATAAGACACTGTGTCTATGTTTGGGTCTAAAAATCCATTAAGACTCAACTTCAACAGTGAACAAACTCTCACACATGAACATTTCACCACTGCTGACGTTGGGCTTAAATAGACTAAGCAAAACAATTTAAAATATAATTTCCCCTGGTGGTGAATTGAACTCCAACATGCAAAAATAGCACAGGAGTGTCAAACCTTATGTGAGGGTGATGTACAAGGCTGCCACTCAAACAATGAACATTTGAGGTTATAACGCTGTCCACAAACCTGTGAGCCCTGTTTGGTACTAAGAATCTGCCTTCATATGCAAACTCCTTATCTGGTACTATCTGGTACAAACTTAGGGGTCCTTGTCTTTGAGCACGCAGCTGTTTCTTTTCGACAGTTAGACAGTTTTGATAGCATCCATAATTGTTCACACACACACACATCCTGACCATGCCTCCTTCATCCCTCTTCTTCTCAGAGTCATTTAGCTGCTTCTTTACAAACTGTCACTGAGGAGAAGCTTCGTCTGGACTCTCTAACACAAAGACTGATCAGTGGAAAGCTGCAGTGATGGTTGTCCTTCTGGAAGTTTCTCTGGAGCTCAGAGTCACCATCAGGTTCTTGGTCTATCTTCTCTCTGATGTCTCAGTTATTCCAGGTCCAGCTCTAGAAGAGTGCTGGTTGCTCCAGATTTCTTCATGTCAGAATGATGGAGACCACTGTTCTTCTCAGGAACCTTCAATGCAGCAGAAATGTTTTTCAGCCTCAACACACTCCTGTCTCTGAGCTCTGCAGCAGCTGTGACAGGTGTGTGTCTTTCCACATCATGTCCAATCAGCTGAGTTTACCACAGGTGGACTCCAACCAAGGTGGAGAAACATCTCAGGGATGATCCAGAGAAATTGCAGAACCTGAGCTGGGTCTGCCACAGATTCTATGTGGGGAAAGGTCTTTATATAATGGTTCTCTTTATATACTAAAGGAGTTTTTTAAATCGAAACAACTGGACTAGGTTGTTTGTCTGTGAAGACGTTTCACCTCTCATCCAAGAGGCTTCATCAGTTTGTGTACGCATCTGACCAGGCTAGGACTGGTCCTACTTTCTGGTGTGGAGACCCAGGTATTTAACCTCTTGTGGGCGTTCACAAGGCTGATGATGTCACTGGTTCCCTTTTGTGCTCCAAGTGTCAACGACAGTCGTTTGCATGACTGTTGTTGGTGGAAAATTGGTTTCGACTTCGTTAGTGCTCTATTGTGTTATAACGACAGTCGTTGGAGTCACATGCCACTTGTGAACAGTTGTTATTCTTGGAGGCTAGATTGTTGAGTCTCCTGGGAAGGGATGAAAGGGCAGCATTGTAAATTGGAGATAGGTGGTGTCTGAGACCTCCTCCCCTGTTGAGGGATGGTTTCTCTATTTTAACGTAGATGGCCTCTTTTACTCCTCTTTCGAACCAACTGTCCTCTCTGTCTAGGATGTGGACATTGCTGTCCTCAAAGGAGTGGGCTTTCTCCTTGAGATGTAAATGAACAGCAGAGTCCAAGCCTGAGGAGTTAGCTCTCCTGTGTTGGGCCATGCGTTTGTGCAGTGGTTGTTTCGTTTCTCCAATGTAGAGGTCATTGCATTCCTCGTTACACTGGACCACATACACCAGGTTGCTTTTGCAGGTGTGTGGTGTTCTGTCCTTGGGGTGTACCAACCTCTGTCTGAGTGTGTTGCTGGGTTTGAAATACACAGGGATACGGTGTTTGTTGAAGATCCTCCTGAGTTTTTCTGATACTCCAGACACATATGGAATGACTATGTTGTTTCTCTTGTTTAGTTTTTCTTTCTCAACCACTTTGCTGGTTTTCTTTCTGGAAGTAGCTGCAGTTTTCACAAAGGTCCAGCTAGGGTAACCACAAGTTGTGAGGGCAACCCTCAGGTGCTTGTGTTCTGCCCCTTGGGCCTGTGAACTGGTGGGCACGTTATCAGCTCTGTGTTGCAGGGTTCTGATAACACCAAGCTTGTGTTCCAGAGGGTGGTGTGAGTCGAAAAGTAGATATTGCACAAAAGGGAACCAGTGACATCATCATCCTTGTGAACGCCCACAAGAGGTTAAATACCTGGGTCTCCACACCAGAAAGTAGGACCAGTCCTAGCCTGGTCAGTGTGTTCTAGAGGAAGCAAGGGTGTTGCTGTTGTCCTGGTTCTCTAGAAGCTCTATCACTTCTGTTGAACCCTTAATTCATGACCATCTTCAGTGCAAGCCGACGCTAGAGATTCCTAAATAAATGTTGTCATTAATTTCAATTTCAATTCATTCCATCTATTTATTAATTCATTACAATAGAGAACTCTGCTGTCATAATAATTCAAATATAGTTAAAAATTACATTTAGTTGGTTATTTGTTCTTGACATGAATAGAGATTGAAAATGTACAGAGGGACAAAAATGTAATATACTGTATGACGTATGTCCCTTTATCAAGAGTGATTTTCCCATATGTCACCTATAGGGGCAAATATTATTATATATATATATACATCCTCTGGCTATATGAAGATATACAGTATATTTATATATGTAATACCTATAGTAAAATTTGTATTTGTACATATTTTAAAAACATAGTGATATACACTGTTGCCCATAAAGTTCGAATAATTTTGTTTTCAGACACAATCCTCTGTTTATTCCTATTTAAATGCATCAGTAATCACTTTTGACCAGGTGCAATAATTACATAATGTGTCCCAATTACCCAGGTCAAATGGAATAAATCAGATTGTCACAATCATTTCATGGAAAAAGGAAAAAAATGTTTTATTCCAACTTTATGAGCAACAATGTGTATAAGTTTATCAAAGCAACATAAATATAAATGTTCTATATGTTTATATATGTGTGTTATGTTGTATGTTATATATGTTTTTCTTGTTAGTTTCTCATTCATTTTAAGCACGTCTCTTCACAAGTATCTCAGACTTTTGGACTCTACTGTTTATAATATCAACATACTGACAGACTTTGGGATGGATATATATTCATGTAACATATGTCTATAATACAATCATACCTACATAAACATACATATTTGTACTGGTTACACATATATTTCGATACATGAAATTCTTCCAATTTCCATGGTTTTATATATAATTTTTACATATGTGTTGTTACTATATTATATATATGTACATATATAATGTTTGCCTATGGGGAGAATGATGATTTGATCATCATAAGATGATAATATGATAATACAGTGACAGTGCTCTTTAGAAGATAAAACGAGATGTGCCTTTAACATACTTATTTAAGTTTGACCAGCTGCAGCCTTTATATTGGTGTGACAACATTTAATTCATGTGTATGTTACTGACATGTTCTGCTGTCATCACTATTACATCTTATTTAGAAAATACATTTTTAAGCTGTTTGTACCAAATAATTGCAATGGATGAATTTCAGGCTCCTGTTAAAAATAAAAATAAAAAGACACATATGGTCAGATGGACAACTTTGAACGATGAGTTTCTGTATTCAAATATCTGGAAGTGGTGGCAGGACTCAGTATAATTGAAATCAGAGAATGAACCAGTACATCCAGGAACAGTGTGATATATTTCCCTCCACATCCACACGGTGTTTGAATATAATCCATCTGCCATCTGTGGTTTCATCTGGCTGTCATCCTGAATCAGAAGTTATTCTTAAACGGCTGCCTGCTTAAATAAAGGTTAGATTAAAGGAGACAAATTAAAGGAAAACGTTAAATTAAAGTGGAAAATAATAAAGTTATTCATCGTTGAGTTGTCACTGTTGATCAGCTGCTTTAACTGCAGCTTCATTGTCCTCATTCATTATCTCTGCAATAATCCCACCATCTCAGCCAAGTCACAACACATTATCCAGCCTGAATGACATTATCACTGTCCAGTTCAATGACATTAGCATGTCACTTTGACTGAGAGGCGTACAGCCAATACAACGCATGGCTGCATCCCGAGCGGCCTCCGACAGCCAATCAGCTGTCAGAGCCACAGATGTCTCCTCCTCTTAGGCTGATGAGCAGCCAGTCAGAACCTGAGCACCAGTCATCTTGGCACCGGCCCAGAACACAGCTCATCTCCATCAAAGGTCATGTTACATGTGATGATGTCTCTATTGTCATAGTGTGATAAAACATACTGAGGAATAACACAGAGGTTCATCTGAACCTGAAGGCATAATCCTAACCAACCCACGGCCCTGTGCACCATGTCATCCTCTCTCTCTCTCCCTGACTTTCTTGTCTCCCTCCCTCTCTCTCTCTCACTCACTCACTACTGGAATTAAGGCAAAAAATAACTTCAAAAGAAAAAGAGTGATGAATCTGCTGGGACACACTTGTTATCCACAACTGGGCATTGAACAGCAAGTCCCAGTCAGGATAATAGTGTCCCCTGGAAACACTTCTGTTGTGTTGTACGACTTCAGTTTCAGTGCATTTGTTTATTTGCATGTGTTGTGATTTTTTTGCAGCACATGTGTTGTCAAACTGATGAAGATGTTTTCCTGTTTTGCAGCGTGTTTGTGTATTTGTGTGTGTGTTCTTAAGTTGCAGTGCGTTGAGCTCTCAGGAACACTGTACTAAAGAGGATAAAACCTCTGGATGTGTTAGTAGAAACAGACCTGCGAGTGGGTGTTCTCCATCACATAGGCTGAACGACTTAATTGATTGACCTCTGTGGTGCTACTGAACGACGTCATTCTGTTTGTCCATTAATGTTGTCTGTAGGCTCTCCACAGGGGTTTTCCATTGGGGGGGGGGGGGGCTCGTCCCGCTGAGTGGTTACAGAACAATACATGCAGACACCAAAATGTTCTTCAGGCTCAGACTGTGTTTTTGGGCCCATAAACACTGGAGTCCTCCTCTGGATCATTGATGTGTTATAAGAACTGGATACCGGATCAAAAATGGCGCCTGTTCATTTCTATATAAATTGCTTACGCCGAAAAACTCTCTGGCTTCCAGGTTACTTCCGTGTTATGTGGCCCACTGAATATGCGCAGTAGTGTCACTCCCATCATGCCTCTGGGCTATGAGAACAAGCAAACGCCATTCTGGATCTGGCGCTGCATGTTCATAAATGCTATGCTAGCTTACTTCATGGAGGGGTAAGAAGACTTCTACAGGACTTGCTCAGGGCTTTAAATCATAAATCTATACAAATGACAGCAAAAACAATGAAGATAATGTTCTGAAAAGTAAGGTGGTGTTAAACCTACGATCATTAATATCACGGAAAATGTTGAAAGTTAATTGTGATGTTAAAGGGAAAACGAGTCATTCAGTTAAAAGCTTTAGAGCTTAAAATCACTTTGGATTCAACACAATAAATCATAATCGGACCAAAATATTTAGTTTGACCAGTTTTTTTAGCATTTTTAATAAGAAATTGATGCTGCATGTGACAAATATAGTCACAATTATCACAAGGACTTTACTCTATCACCTTTTTATATTGAAGCATATTCATATAGCACGTCTTCTATGTATTCTTATAGGCCTACTACTTATTTTTAGTGGAGCATATCAAATAAAATATGTTTCATTTTGGTCATACACTGAGATTTTGTCCATGATGATTTGTTTCTCATCATCTTACCACTTCAATCCACGACGCCTGTTTCACTCGTATTTAAATATATTTATTAATTAAGTCACTGTTATTTCACATTGTATATGTAAAATTAGTGCCAAGCTGCATGGTGTGTGACTCTTTGTTATGAAATAGTTCAATACGATATTTCCACAACACTGCAGAATTTTAAGTACATTAAGTACATTACTGTCCGAGATATTTCATCTGAAAAAGATCAAATTAATCAAAAGGATGTTTTTTTAAAGATTTAATTTAAATGATAATGAATGCCATTGAACATTTAGCATACTGTATATTGAACACAGTGACAACGTGGGGAGTAAGAGAGACGATGATGAGGACGCCCAGGACGGTTCTTCCCCTCAGGGACCGGTGGGAGAAGGGCAGCAGGTTGCACCATCTCAGGCCTCCACCACCAACTCATTGGACGTGAAGTCAGAGTCATAATTTTACCACACTGAGACAGTTTATGCCATAAACTAAATGAATGGTTGTTGTGAGCGGAAGACAGGCTGGTGAACTTCAGTCAGGATGAGACACCTCTGGCTCACAGTTCACAGAACTCATCAGGTAAATAAATTACCAAATTAAAATTCACTGAAGAAAATTGTTACGGGGTAGTTATGAAAAATCACTTACGGAGTCATATCAGTCACGTGGCTAATTTATAGATTAAAAAACAATTATGTTTGAGAACAAAGGTTTCCAACTGACTTTTGTACATCCGTACGGTGTTTGCATCCAGCTAGCAAGCATCCTCGTTCCTGAGACACAGTCCAACCGTGCGCAGAGTGTGTGTGCACAGCGGTGACGTCATCCATAAAAAAAACACTTTTCTGGACTTTTTGTTGGCTTTGGAAAATTAAAAAAAAATATTCAATACAAAGATTAATAATTGACTGTGTTTACAAATGTGTCCTGTCAACAGTTTTACAGGCTACTCTTTTACTATTGTGGTCTATGGGAAAAATGCTTCTTGGGCCGCAGGGGATTTTTCACTGCAGTACCGCAAGTGGCCACTGGGAAAATTTGGCTGCAAGGCAGAGCAGTGGCGCCGTATCCAGTTCTTACAATACATCCATGTTCCATGAAAATCTTTTCTTGGCAGTCATATCATTGAACTTAATGGTTCAAATTGTGAGAATACAAGGACTCATGTATTATCATGTATCGACACTCTTCTGTGTCAGGAGCTAGCATCAACCTCCAGGGCTGAAACATGAAGCCAAAACTGAAGTGTCAAAAAATGCAGCTGCTCTAATGACCACTAGAATGTGGCTCCAACAGTGAGTCAGTCCCCATAGACTCCCATGTTAAAATGTTCAACTTTATGGTAGAAATAAACATGTTTACAGCCTGGTACAAAACAGTTTTGGTCTCTAGAACAAATTTCCTCCTTCATGACACCTGTTTATATAACTCACCTGTTTATATAACTCACCTGTTTATATAACTCACCTGTTTATATAACTCACCTGTTTATATAACTCACCTGTTTACATTTCATTAAGACTTAAAGTTGTGTATAATTATGGGTGTAGCCTCTTTGAGTGACAGGTGGATGAGTACAAACTGGCATGGACTTAAGTCTCAGCTACACCTCTTACCTCTAACTCCATTTTCAGATTAGCTAGGAGTTAGGGGTGGAGTCAGACACTGCCAAGATGCCAATGGTAGAGCAGCTCACTGAGTTTCAAAACCGTTCTTCAGAAACCTGTGGGTGACGTCACAGAGGCTACGTCCATCTTTGTTTACAGTGTGTGATCAGGAGGCAGCATGTGATGATGGTGCAGACCCTCACTGTCCCTGGGGCCTTGCCTCAAACACGTCCTGTTGTTGAAACATGAAATTCCAGTACCGACATCATTGGTTGCTCTCAAATGCACCGTGCTGGTGAACACCTGTATGGGAAACATACAAACAATACAAATACATGTCCAAAATATTGAACTGCTCCTCAAGGAAATAAGTCCATAGTGATGAAAAAATGCCTTTTGATTAATTCTGAAAAATCAAGTGCTGCCAGAATTTACTTTTAAACCTCTTCAGGGAACCTCTCCTTACTTCTGTGATAATGATGACTTTCAGAAAATAGCAGATATAATGATTCACTCTTACACATAAAATATACTTGTTTTTTAGTGTTAAACCTACAAGACAGAAGGTTAATAACAATAAACTGAAACTGTATTTTTTTTACTGTCAAACCTCCTACAGCAGGATATGGATTTCACATCAAAAGATGGTTAGAAGGTTTAAAAGTGTTCTTCACACATGGAGGGAGACACAGACGGCCACACCTTCACAACAGTGTTTTCTATGGTGAAAATAACAAGAATGAGATTATTAAAAGGTGAAGTGTGTCCTGCTCTGTGAAATCTGCCATCAGCCGCCTGCTGACTTCCATCTCAGGACACTGATGTTTAACTGATGTCGAACTCAGCAGGAGGTGAAATCTGGAAAAGATTAACAAATTGTTGTGACCGTAGTTAATTTTTGGTGTATAACTGTAATTATTTCAGAGTGTGCTGCTGCTGGGCTGCACATCTTCAAACCATTTAAAGAATTGATTTTCAGATTTTACATGTCTGCTTAACATCTTAGAGCGACGACGATACGAGTGGCTGAAATGTGATGAAACATCATGACGAGGTGATTGATTTTTCACCCGCAGCCTCAGATTTTAGGAGTTTAAATGATTTCTTTAATTCAAAACAAGGCAACAATCTCATCTTAACACTGACTGTAACTGTAATAACACGATTCTGCAAAACTCCAAATCACATTAAATACCAGGGTCCCTGCCGTGAGATTAGGGAAATAATAAGGTGCTTAAGAGCTATTATTTTTATAAGTTTGGTTATGGTGAAGAAATACAAACACTTGGTTAAAGGTTATGTAACCACTGTTCCTACGATGACAGGTTTACACAGATCACTCAACTATGATCACATGATCAGATGTTGACTGGCTTTATGAACAGTTTGATGCTGTGTCACATTTTCAACATGATCAGACAAAATCAAGCTCAGTAATATCAGACCAGACCATGGATGTATCAGGTTGTAGTTAGCGTCGCTGTCCAAGTGTAAGAGACCGACTTTGTCATGTTTCTGTGTAAATGCATCACAGATAAAGAAAGTGTCAGAAGTGAATGATGAATGAAAGGAGGTTTTCTGTCTTTTCATCTTCACTAATGAACCATTTAATTCACTGAGCAGCTCAGAGGCTACCGGCGGCTACCAGCATCTTTTAAGGTGGAATGTTTTCTTGGTTGACATTTGGAAATCAATCAATACACCTTAAATGTCAATATGACAGCTTTGAACATTGCGGGATACTACTCTGATTTCTTGCTAAATGTAAATTAATAACCCTGACTAACACAAACTCCCTGTCCACCTCTCCACACAACGACACACTACTTCCTGCATTAGCCCTGAACATTAGCACTGGAGGCTCAACTAAAGCAAAGTATTTCCTTTCGGCTTTTCAAATTATGAGCATTATCAGGCTGGTGATGACTTATGTCCTTTCCCAGCTCTCCAGTGTTTTGGAACTATGTGTTAACAGGAGAACTACCTACTGGGGTTATGTAATTGATTGCAGCAGGTACTGTTATGTAATAATGAGCCTCAGAGCTGGTGTGATGAAGCCTGACAAGCCGATACTGTGGTGTTTTAACAAGGCGAGGCTTCAGGTCAGGACCACAGTGGGTCTGCGGGGCCACCAATTCACTCACCTGTGCAAATCAATAGCGAGCGGGAGAACAGATAATAATGGAACAAATGCAAGGGACTCCTCAGTGTAGCCACGGCTGCATCGGGACAGTAAATATCTGGAGGTGAGCATGATACCAGTGCTTTAGGTAATAGACTTAGCCCTGATATGAAATTCCAGTTAATAGTCTAATCCAGTCCCGTGCTTGCTGTTGCCAGGTTATAGCCCCATCCCTGCCACAGCGTATTCACAGAGATAATAAACGAGCATGGTGATGGGCTGTATATCTCCTTTCAGCCTGATAAGACGTCGGCAGGGAAATGAAATTCTGCTTTTGCAGAAACATTATGATTTATGGATTGGGAGCACAGCGCTGGTGGCCTGGACACTGTCCACGAGCACTGCTATCTGTGTGTGTCCCTCTGTGGGGAGAGTAATGTGTTCATGTTTACGTGCAGCTACTGTATGCATGTATGTGCTGACAGAGTGTCCACTATGTATCTGTGTGTGTGTGTGTGTGTATGTGTGTGTGTGTGTGTGTGTGTGTGTGTGTGTGTGTGTGGGGGGGGGGGGGGTGTAAAGCAGTGTAAGCGGTTAGTTAATTTAATCCAGGTCTGCTCACATTATCTGACTGATTATAATTCCCCACTTCAACGGAATCACAATAATAAATTCCCTTTATAGTTTTAAGATAGATTTAGATAAAGATAGTTTGAATGAATTCAGTAAACACTCACATTCACAGGAAGGTCAGGTAAACAAACAGTTATAACCGTTATACTCTAATTAGACACACACCTAAATACACCATACACCCAAATAATGCTGTAAGTAGCAACCACACATATTTCTGTATTAGATCCAAAAGGACACTTAGACACTTATTACACAAATTATACTCAAATTAGAAACTAAATAGGAGATCCTGATACACTCTTAGAAATGAAACACATTAAATATCAGATCCAAAATATACAAGAGTTCAAACAGACTAGTTACACTAATAGACACCACATTCAATAACATGGGCTTCTGAAGATTTGTTAGACAGCACAGGCTGTAATTAGATGACTATAGTGTCATATTATATCAGACAGTCTTTATAATAGTGACATAAAACACTGAAAGCTCAGACAACAATACATTTATTCGACATTTAACAGAGTTCCACTTTCTTCCTGGATCATTTGTTTCTCATCAGAAGAAAAATTGAACCTAAATTAAAACTTAAGTCAAACCATATCAGGTAACATCTGATGTTGTATCCATCTCCTGGTTGTCTCTCTTTGCTCTATACAGCATCAGAAAAATCAGGTTTTACCTGACTCAGTACTCCACCCAGCTCTCCCAGCTCCACTCTGCTGCTCATCTTTTGCCTTTGTTGACTGACCTCGTATTTACCCACAATTTTGTCATCGATTAAAGGACTGTTACTGTTTAACCCACTGTGTACGAGTCTGCATTTGAATCCCATTGAGGCTAATCTGGGAGGGTGAGAAGCACATTGACTGCCAGTAATGTTTCCTGGTTGTTGCCATTAGTGTCTCTTCAATGTCTTGTGCTTTCTCTTAAGCATCCTGTCCTGGTGGATTCGGGTTCTGATGCTTATTTACTGGACTTTAATCTTGTCAGTAAGCCGGGCCTAAGAACTTTCCCACTTGACCAGTCTTTGGATTCCCGCACTTTGGATGGCAGAATCATTTAAGTCACTCATTGCACTCAGTCTCTGCTCCTATCATCTGGTATCAGATCTGTCCAGAGTTTTTGTTTAAAATGTTCAAAAAATGAACTAACACCATCAATAGTATGTGAAGGAGCCACAGTGATGATGTCATGACCACGACCATGACCTATTGTGTTTCAGAGATATCTACTGAAATGAGCATGCTAACCAACTAGCCCCGACCTGGGCCTTGTTGTAATACCACCTAGACACACTAGATGCTGTGAGTCAGTGTAGCGTCTAGTCTGCCCTCAGAGAAGAAGAGCTTCCTCCAGAGCTTGAAGTTACGCTTTAGCCTCCGACGAAAGTGATCTTTATCTCCATCCCGAAGAACCACTCTGACAAGAAACCATGTTCAACGGCAAAGAAGCAAAACACGAGTGAATCCTGGTGTGTTTTTCCACCGCGGGAGACAGAGATGCAGTTTGATGCCAAGCTGCAACTTTTCTGTTAGACAGGCGAGTAAAATCTAATGTTGGTCTGTAGTGAAAAGTATCATTAGTGCAAATAATAAAGTCTTCAAGTGGCATAAATGTATGATTGGTGATGTCGACAGATGTAGTGATGTAGTAGAATTTAGCCTGTTCCTGCGGCTGGTGTCCAGAGAGATGCGTCAGTAACTTTTCTTTTAAAAGTGAGACAAAGAGACTGTTTGATCCAGAACCAGCGGGTTGAGGATCCACTGCATAATACTGTATTTATTTTAGCATATTCATATCTATCCTTACTAATTATTATTACAGAGTATTATCCCTGCACAGAACACATATTGTCTGTACTGTGATCTTTTGCACATCCTGCTCAGCAGGAGTTTTGTCAACACTTTTCTACAGTTTTTTTCATAGTCAATTTTTTTAATATGTGTATCTATACAGTATATCTATCTTTTTGACTGTTGCAGTATTTTACCTTTTATTGTTATTTCCTGTTAATATGTTGGATACCGCACCAAACACCAAGCCAAATATCTTGTAAGCAAAAAACTACCTGGCAATAAACTTTATTACTGATTCTGCCTTTGTGGTGATGTCATCATCCCTTCCTCATGCTGCTGTAGCCTGACACCCATGTGTCATGCACTGTCCCCTTACCTTCATATTTATATAGGTAAATAAACACATACTGTTTGTACTACAAGTACTCATTATTTGTTTCAGTGCTATCAACAGTTTAACTATCAACAATAAATGCACATATTAATAATAAATTATAAGGAACATGGAGAAAACAACATGATTAACTGGACATGGGTGAAGAGGTGAAATGCTGCTCCCTATGGAGGTGGAGCAAGTAGCACAATCTTACACATTATACCTTTAAGACTGTTTGGAAATTTGCTCGGGCATTTTCAGAGATGTGGAGACTGTCCTGCAACGTGAGACCGGAAGTCATATCAGCAGCTCTCAGCTCCTGAGATGACCGGCCGGTCAGTGTGCGCTGTCATCCCAGTAGGAAAAGTGTTATCTCTGCAGCCCTTTGGTCATTCGCTTGTGGCTCTGTTGTCTGTAGTTTTTCAATATGTGATAAATTCTTTTTGGAAGATTAAATTTGATCTGAGTTGAAATATAGTATTTGTTGCTGCTGGTTAGTCTGAAAAGATGAAGCCAAAAATATGTGAATTGCTGGACAGTTTAACATCAGCTCTGCCTCTGTGAGCTTCTGTGTACAAATATACCACCACATCTTAATAAAAATAAATATATATGAACTGAAATGAACAGAGGTAGTGTGCGTCATGTTACATTTCATTAGATTTTTAATATATATTACAGATTGGATATGAAGTGTATATTTTACTACATCCTGTCAATTCTGTTTTTCTGTCTGTTTGTGTAGATCTGACTTTAGATGAATTTGTCACAGTACAGGCAGGTACAGGTGTGTTGAAGTGTAACCTTTGCTGAGCTGAGCTGCTGATATTAGGAAGAACGCTGCTGTTCCAATGGAAAATAGTCCTGTCCTCTCAGAGTCTGGACACTTGTGAAGTTCGAACTCCCAATATGAGAGTCCAGACTTGGTGTACTCTCATCTCTCATCTCCTTCACTTATTAAATAGATGTAATACTTAGTCCTCACACCACTAAGAGACACTGTTTATTAGTGTTTTCATACTGATGCTATATTATTCATCATTTATCTGTTTACACCAATTAAAAGGCATCACATGAGTTTAAATTAAATATATAAAGAACACTGAACACGACAGGTCAGTACATTATAGTCTGTTATTATCGATTAATGAATAGTTTATATACTATTTATAAATGTGGCGTTAAAAGAGAAATAATAGAGGTCAATCTTTAGAGATTGAGGTGTCACCAGCTGACAAACACACACACACACACACACACACCACACACACACACACACACACACACACACACACATCCCTGCAGTATTAAGGTGATGTGTGTGTGTGTGTGTGTGTATGTGTGTGTGTGTGTGTGTGTGTGTGTTTGTGTGTGTGTAAAATGTTATAGGAGTGAGGGCTGCACCACTCAGTTGACCTCAGAGTCAAACCACTTGACCTCTGACCTCCCTGAGGTTCACCCTGTCTCACATGGACCGACCCACTCACTCACACACACACACACACACACACACACACACACACACACACACTCTCACACACACATGCTCTCTCTTTGTTGAGTGACAGAACAATATAGCAGAAGTAACCCTAGTTAGTAATATTAGTTCATACAATGTTTATTATGAAAAGAATACCTGCCTCTATAAAACACATATCACACATAAATGATTCGGTGTTATAAATGTAGAGTCTGTGGGTTACATTTTTTTTCACATTAGCTGCTGGAACATTCAGGGTTTCCACAGCTCAATCTTTGACCTGAGGAGGGAAAACAATGAATTCATGAACTTTATCAAAAAACATGGTGGTGCTCTTTCACTGTCATCCAGGACATAATGAAGTCATGGTGTCCACTGAAATTAATGATTGTACATCAGGGCAGAATGTCGGGGGGTCCTGGTCCTGGTCCTGGTCCTGGTCCAGGGTGAATCACAGGACTGATGACTTCTTTCAAACTGTCCAGTCAGGTGTGTCTCCAACCTGGAGATCTGAATGGAAGACCAGGAACTGAACCTGATGTCACTGTCTCTCCTGTTCACCACACCAACCATTACCATCAACACAACCTGGACTCAGAAATGAATCAGAGGCAGGGAGGTGGAGCGTCTCTGTGGCGCCTCAGAGGGGACACTCTAGAGACTCACAGAGTCCTCCGATCTCGGACCTGGGGTAGTGGACTACACAGTCATTGATGTGGACCCCTCCACTATGACTGTCATATCACTCACATCATTCAGATCAATATTATCAAAGAAGAACTCCAAACATTAGAGTTAGAGACACTGAACCCTCTGATTTCCCAGTGACTGGACCTCACAGATGAAATCTTGAGACAAACTGTTGAAAATTAATAAATAATAAAAAATACATTTATTTTATATATGAAATATGACAGAAACTGTGAAGACCCCATGATTCACTTCTCTCCTCATTGTTCAAGTGCTTCCTCCAGTTCCTCTTCCTCCTCCTCCTCCTCACTTACACCCCTCTCTCTCTCCTCTGCACCCTGCTTCACCTCCCTCTTCCTCCTTCTCCTCCTCCTTCTCCTCCTCCTTTCTCTCCTCTCTGCTTCTTTTCCTTTCCACTTCCCTCTTTACATTTGTCTCACCTCCCTCTCCACATTACTCCCTCTCCTGCCTTCACACCACCTCCCTCCTTCCCTCCCCCTCCTCCCTCACTCCTCATCTCTGTCGCTGTTGGCAGCCTATTTAAATGCTCCATTGGAGAAGGATTAAGGTTTATGCAAGGTCAGTGTGGGATGTGATAATTATAATCACAGCTTTTTGCCTGGCCAATGACGGCCATTTGTTATTCTCAGCTCAGTGCCTTCAGAAGCCCCTGGGGTTGGGGGTAGGGGGGTGCAGGGGGGCGAACTGGTGGGAGGTGTTGACGAGAGGCTGGCTGATTTACTGCCCCCCCACACCCCTCCTCTCACAACACACAGCTGCCTGGGGCTCGATGTTTCTCCCCTCGTTCTCCTCCTCTCCTCTCCTCAGTCTTTCTCATGGGTGCATTCATCCCTCTGTTTCCTCTCTCCTCCTCTTGACCTTACTTTCTCTTCTTCTTCCACTGAGAGGAGGATGAAGTGACAGAGAGACACCGAAAGTCCTGAAATAAACATCTTGATTATGTTTCCTTCAACAGGAGACACCAGGGCTCTGAGCAGAAAGATATTCATATACCAGATATATGAAGAGATATGTTTTGTTTTTCTTTCTGAAAATGAGTTTAAAGGTTTATGGAGCTGAAGAGAAGTGTTCTTCTTCTCTCCCGCTTCTCTTGAGCTTGCTATTCAAACAGCTCACAGCCAAATTAACTAGCATCACCTCCGTGTGATTGTATGTCTCCCCCCTGTTTATCCAGAGTCATATAAAATGTGAACCATTTGTCAGAAATTTTGTCATAATTAGTGTGAAGTCTTGATTTATGGCTCACCTTGACCTTTGACCACCAAAATGTAATCAGTTCATCCTTGAGTCCAAGTGAATGTTTATTTTTTCTCCAAATATTAAATTAAATCACTAAAAAGAGTCGAGACATAATTAGGTGGGCTTTAATGTATGAATTTATATGGGTAATCAGCAGTTTGTACAGCGGCAGCTCTGATCATTGCTCCAGTTTTAAAGCACAGTCTGTAATTCTGCCTCTAGGGGTCTCTCAATCAAAACAATAACAAGAGACTGTGTTGGGTGGCGTCATGAAATAGCGTGGGATCATGGGAGTTGTTGTCTTCATCAGCATTACCGTGGATTCCTTCAGTGTCAGTGGTCCAAGAAATTAAACAGAGTATAACCATTAAAAACACTGAAAAAAGCAGTTTGACATTAAAAGTCAGTGTCAGGAAAGAGTTGGAGCTGAGATTGATGCTAACCAGATGTTCAGGAGGTTTTTACCAGCAGCTGAATTATCCACAGAGGTGTCTTCCTCTCCATAACAAACACACCAGGAGATTAAAACCAGTAGAAACACTAAATAAAGCAGTTTACCTTTAAAAATCAGCAATACAGTCGCCCCGGCGGCTCAGCTTCTCACCTGGTAGATGGCCTACCAGAAAGGCTTAGTGTAGTCCGGGGTTCTAGTCCAACCCATGCCCCACATGTCATCCCCTCTCTCTCTCCCTGACTTTCCTGTCTCGCTCGCTGTAGCGATCTGAATAAAGGCAAAATGCCCTAAAATAACTTTTTTTTTTTAAATCAGTGATTAACTGAAACTTGTCAGTGGACACATGACATTTAGTAGTAGCTGGAAACTGAGACTGCTTGCCTTTGATCCCTTAATAAATTATGAACCAGACATTTAACAGGTTTTTATAGGCAGCCGAATAAGTTGATAGTCACAGTGATCTGGACAGGACGTCTCCAGCAGCTGGGAGCAGAGCTTTCTAACATTTCCTCAGCTTTTTTCTCTGATAACTTCAGATCAAGACGTCCGATGACTAAAATCCTTCATCTGGTTCAGTTGAAAACCACTGAGGTGTAAAAAGTGTATGTAGCATAAAACTATAGATAAAAGTAAATTTTGAGCTTCTGGCAAGAAATCAGACCCAGCTCATAGAGGATATGATGTCATTGACCAAATGAGACGGAGTGTTAACATAGTAAAATGAAAAAAAATGTCAGTGTTTTTCAAAGACGTACTTACTTCTGATGTTCCGACATCTTCCTGTAACTGTCTCATCCACTCCCTGTTTAATGCTGTTAGCAGCTCCTCCAGTTTCTTCATGTGCTCTTGGACAACACTGTTACACTGTGACACAAACTGTCTTTCTGCACTCTTCTAATAACATTAATGATGGCTGCCTGTAGATCTGCTAGTTCAGGACTCACTGCTTGTTTACTGGCTAAATGGAACAGGGGAAATGTTAACACTTTTAGTCACACCTGTGTATCAGGCCACACCCACACTTCTGCGTCTACATGTGCTGATGCTGCAGACTGATCATGAGGCTGACTGGGGCTGTAAAGTGGGAGGATACGTTTTCTGTACTTCCTCTAATGATATTCTCAACACAGAGGCACTGATCAATATTTTCCCATCTACCATTAATCAGATGACCATGTGTAATGTGAATGGAGTTGCTCACACAATTATTACAAGCTAGCCCGACCCTAGCTGCTCAGAGAAAGTAGTATAACCTCTTGTTATTGTCCTTATAATTAAAGACAATGGCTAAAGCTGTTGTCAAGAGTCAATCACCACCTGCTGCTGACAAAAACAACACATTCAGTAGCAAAAACTTACAGAGAGAACCTTTAAACACCACAAATATATGTTCTTATGGATCAAAATTTCAAATAAAACACAGGAAAAGTGGAAAATATGCAGCTTTAAAGCCAGCAACATAACTGTTTGTTTCAGCCTCATAAACCACTTCTCCAGCAGCAGCTGTTGTTAGATAAAATAGTTGTGTTAAAGCCTCTGTCCTCTACCTGATGAGCAGCAAACAGCAGACAGACTCAGTGATGTCAGTTTAGCAGCTAAAGAGGAGCTGGTGGAGACCAAACACAGAGCTAAAAGAGGGGGAACACTGGATTCAGATTCATCAGGTGGAGGTGAACACAATGATAACTTTGCCAGCTTGTAAGCTGGATCAGTAAATAAGATGATATATAACATGTTATATCAACCTTATTTAGCAACATATTCAAGTCAAAAGATGATATATTTAATTCCAACACCAGTTTAATTCCAGTATATTATACCAGTGGCCAGCACAGTCCCAGTCTGCATGGAGCCTTGTCTACTGGGAGCTGCTTCAGTCTACTGGGAGCTGCCAAGAACAGCTCCAGTTTAAACCTCTGTACACTGGGATTTGGCCAGTACAAGCCCACTCTATAGCTGTGTCTACTGGGAGCTCACCAGTGCAGCCGCCTGTGCTGCAGTCTGAGTGTGTGTGATGTGGGAAGATGTGGGGTCGCTGCTGTGTTTCACTTCACCTGCAGGTTGTCGCAGTGATCTCTGGACTCTAACCTATGGTGTTGTAATCACAGGTCTGTTTCATGCTGCAATGTGCACTCTGTGTTTAGTACATGATGCAAAGCTAACCAAGCCTCCATCCATCATCCCTCCAGTCAGCCATGTTTGACTGCTCAGGACGGCTGCTGGGGAATAGATTGGTGGATTTGTCCACCTCATACTCACTCACACACATGGGACCAGTCACTGCCGGGGATCACAGTGTTTTCTACTTGACTGGTGTTAGAACCTGAACTAAGTGCAGCCGAGATAGAAGAGTGAGCAAAAGGCCGGGGTCAGGCAGGGATTTGGGTGAGTGACTCCTTTAAAGCCACAGCACTACAGCTGAGCTGTCAGTCTGTGTGGCATTCGGGGGGATGGGGGGCATGTTCTGTGCTCGTACAGTGATGGTCCACAGTGAACATGGAGGTAGATAAAGTTATTAGATAGGCAGGTCAACAGGTGAAACACAGAGATATGACTAAATCAAATATGAATTATGAGTTATTAATATGATTTGTTGATTGAACAGTGAGTGTGCACTAAGCTTCAGTCTTGTGTTGTTTGTTACAGGCTGAGGTGTAGATTAAATAAATGTCTGAAAGTAGCCTGTTATTTTATGTTCTCACTTCTGGTGTCAGCTGATTTAAAAGCTGTAGTGTAACAGACTCATTTGTGAAGTGGCCTCATGTACAAACGTAGTCATCTTTCACACTCATGCTTGGATGTATCCAGACTGAATTTAACATGAGCATTAACTTTCCTCCAGCTTCGTGTCTGGTGTACACATGTCTCTAATGGTTATAGTCAGTTGGAGACAGTTAGAGGTGATGATAAACTTGACTCAGCAATTTACAGGATATGAAATTAGAAATCCCCCAGCTCTGACAGGGTCCAGTCGTAGGAGAGTTTAGTATAAACACCAGTTCTCATATCAATACAGCTCTCAATGAGTCCAGTACCAACAATAGGGAATAAGGAAACCGGGGCCCCCTCCCGGAGCCAGACCTGGGAGGAGAGCTCGCTGGCAAGCGTCTGGTGGCTGGACGCATGGGGCCTGGTGAGGCGCAGCCCAAAACAGCAACATGGAGCCTCCGCCTTGCTGACCGCAGGGACAGATTTCGGGGTTGGGTGCGATGCTGACTAGGCTCAGGTGAAGGCAGGAACCTAGGTGTTGTAGACTGGTCCTAGGGACATAGAGTGTCACCACTCTGGCAGGAAAGGAGCCTCAGCTGGTTCGGGAGGTGGAGCAATACCAACTAAATATAGTTGGGCTAACCTCCACGCATAGCAGCACTCTGGACCCAAACTCCTAGAGAGGGGCCGGACTCTCTCCTTTTCTGGAGTTGCAGAGGGTGACAAGCGCAGAGTGGGTGTGGGGATACTCAGAAGCCCCCAGTGGAGCACCGTGGTTTTGGAGTTGTACACGGGGAACGAGAGGGTCGCCTCTATGCAGCTGCAGATTGCTGAGGGGTGTCATGCCTCGCCTTGGCACTATGTCATGTTTTAGTTTTTTCTCACTTTTTCAGTTTCCTGTTTTATTTTGGTGTCTAACTCTCCTCTCATTTCAGATCCACTACCTGCCCTTGTGTGTTTCCCGCCTTTGTAATTGTCTGCCCCGCCCTGATGTGTTTCACCTGTGCCTCATTATCCCCGCCTCCCTTGTGTATTTAGTCCCTGTGCTCCCTTTGCCAGTTTGTCTTTGCCTGTTGTTGGCAGTGTACCAGCCTTTATTCTCTAGTTTGTTCTCTCCCAGTCTTGTTCCACCCTTTTTCTGGACCTTCCTCTGCCTCAGCCTAGGCCTTTTGATGTGTTTAACTGACTACTATTTTTTATTAAAGGACCTGATTTTTTGGAAACTGGACTGTGTCTGGAAACTTGTTAAGGGGAAGGCTCTGATTATTGTGTGTGCTTACACACCAAACAATTCTTGTAGTCCATTTAACCATAGAAATATATTCTAAGAGCAAATTGTATGTATTGTTAATTGGGTTTGAACCAAAAAGGATCAGCTTTATAAATGTAAGTGAAATTACATACAAAATTGGTAACTTCACATAAAAAAAGTCACATCAAGCTCACAAGGGATGAATGTTTGTGAGGTGAACATTAAGTTTTTATGTCAGACATTCTTGAACATTAGAATGGACTTAATAAAAGTTTGTGTCATGGATGGATTGGGTTTTAGTCTGATTTAAAGTTGCAATTTGTGAGTTCTGAAAATCAAGCCAGCTTGAAAGCAAATAAACCCTGCAGGCAGCAGCTGGACATGCTAATGTTTCGTGAATGTAGGTTGTGATTTCAGGTGACCAAAAGGGGAGGATAACACCTAATTCCAACATCAATGCGATGTAGAATAACTGATGACAGTTGAAGGTGATGTTTTGTTGGCTTTAAGTTGTGTTGTTAAGAAACCAAAATCAATGTTTTCCAAATGTCTCACACCGACGCCATCTTAATGTAGAACCCTGACATTCTAGTTCAGTCTTTTCAGTTCAAATTAGTCTGGTGACCTAAACCCAATGTCTGCTTAACATCACAATGTCATTTAGCCACTGTGGGTTTTGATGTTAAACAAACAAAATCATTAAAAAAAAATGTACCTACAGGATTACGGCAGCTGGTGCCACTGATGTTCTATACATTTTTTTGTAAAATGTCTTTTATTCACCAGGGCCAATAAAAACAAATGGAACTGTAGACACATTTCTGAGAGCCAATGAGAGTGGGACCTTTGAATCCTTGTGGTCTGAACTGATAACTCAGGGTGGAATCTTAACTGCACCTCCATTCATTCACACCACATCCAGACCTGTGGTGCGGCAGAGCAAGAACTCTGTAGTTTGGTGTTGAAAGAGGAATAGGCTCACAGGTATCAGCATTAAAGCTTCATTTAAGCCAATGGATTTTGGTGAATGGAACTGGCCTGTGAATCCAATATGGCGTAGAGCTTGAGGACTGCAGCCTGTGAAGAAACAGGAGTAGCTGCTTTTTGCTGCCACCTCTCTAATTGTCTCAGCCTGTGTTCGACAGAGCCTTTCTGAAGGACAGGGCCTCTCATTAGGCATTCACACCCAGGGCTCGTTCCAATTGGGCTGCCTAAGGAATCTGAAGGCAATGCAATTGTGTAATTTGCACACAAAGTGGTCTGGATTGATCCAAAATAAACCTCTCAACTTTAAATGTGTGTGTGTGTGTGTGTGTGTGTGTGTGTGTGTGTGTGTGTGTGTGTGTGTGTGTGTGTTGTGTGTGAGAGAGAGTGTGTGTCTGTGTGGGGCGGGCTGGGGAGGGGGGCGTATAATTGCATCATTTAGTGAATTGATTGGCTGAGAGTCGATGGAAGGGAATCAGGAAGCAGCAGATAAACGGTGACAGCAGCGCCTTTTAGAGCGGGGACCCATCGACGCAAAGACACACACACACAGACTTTAAAAAAACACACACACAGGTTTGTTCTACTGAAGATATACACACACTGAAAAAACACACCTGGAGACACAAACAGAGATAAAGCAAGACACAAACATACAGAAGAAGACATGAGAACACACACACACACACACACACATACACATACACATACACACACACACACACACACACACACACACACACACACACACACACACACAATGTCAGATTAGACATCACAAAGAGAGCCCAGGTCCACATCACACAGCGAGCGCTGCAGGGCGGGACAATGGAAGACAGAATTAGAGGTAACAATAGATTTCATTAAGCCAAACTAGACTTAACGAGACAATCGATACGTCATAATTAAAGCGAGGAGGCTGAGAGCGACTTAGACTCTAAATGATGACTGCTCTTATTAAGATGGAGCAGATAGAGAAAGGCTGTGTGACAATGGAGCTCTATAACTACCTACCACTGCAGGCCTTTATGCTCACAGCAGCTTTTCACCAAGACAGATAGATAGGAAGGAGGAGGTGAGAGGACAAGCACAGGAGGAGAGGAGGTGAGGAAACAGGAAGAGAGGAGAATAAAATACAGGAGGAGGAAGGTCAATATCAACACACACACACACACACACAGGGTCTTTGTCTTTGTTCTGGACTACAGCACAGTTCTACTTGTTTATTACACACATCAGGCGTCGAGTTCAGGCCTGTGGTGAACAGTAACAGTCAATATGGTGTGTGTGTGTGTGTGTGTGTGTGTGTGTGTGTGATAGGACGACAGACAAATCTCTGTTATCTGTTATGTAGAACCCTCTGGACCAGATTGACATGAGTCTCTACGATTTTTTAGGCTTAGGTGTTAATTCATACTGAATATTTTTTGTTATTTTACTAATTTACTAAAAATATATTTAAAGTGTTTATATATTTATGTTTACACAATTATTTACATATTTAAAGTTTAAATATGTACATGTGCAGTTACAGTAACCTCCTGAATTCTTCTCTGTAGTTTTCCTCTTATTTACCTCAGGATCCATCACTACCAAACATCAGACCCTCATGTTACATTATACTGATGAAATATCAACCCGGTGTCAATGATGATTATTACTGTCTCAGAGCCAGGATCTATCACCTGATTACAACATGTTTGTTGGTGTCGACGTTACACCTGAATTTAAGACCAAACTTAAGCTAAGCCCAACCAGATGGAAACAACCCAGTGATTCAGGGTCAGGAACGAGAACAGGCACAACAACGAACAAATAATAAAAAACTGACAGAGAAAGGAAAAATCATGATATACTGGAGGTCATATGACCTGCTCCATAATATTAAGTAAGTCCTCCAACCTAACCAACCACACAGGTTGTTTGTCCTCACCCACTGATATGAGCCAGGAAAGAGTTTTGTGAAACAGCGCCCTCACGAGGGCAGGAGATACACCACAGAGACCCTATTAGAAATCAAAGTGGAAAATTAATAATAGCCATTTCATGATGTTGGTCAGGTTTAGAGAAAGGTTATGGTCTGGGTTGAAAATAAGTACTTTGTTAAGGTTAGAGGACCTTCATCATCATAGTTACAATAATACACACATGGTGAAGGTTGTATCAAAGGTTCCTTCATATGTTTCCTTCTTTTCCCTGACAACAAAAGCTGCGACAGGTGGATCCTTCATGGTCCAACATATCCCAAGATTCATTGCACGCAGATAATGAAAATCAACAATAAACAACAGTGACAGAGAGCTGGACGATTGCACTGTTAAATGTATTGGGTTTCAGCTCAGTGTGACAGCTAATGGTACAACAGTTAAAACTTCACGTTCATGAAAAAAAAGTTACATGTTGTCAAGGTTGCTTAGGAGCAACAGTAACGGCAGGAACAGCTGGTGAGGCAAAGCGGAAATCCGCCTTTAGTTGGGCCTTTGTGGCCCACAATGGTGGCCTTCATAGTCAGGATGTGGTCATTGAACTAAGACACAGCTCATGTGTCTTGTGTCGCTCTCACCTGACTTCCTGACTACATAGAGGGTCAAATTTCAGGTTTATGACTAAATATTGCATCAAATCCCAAAGCAGTTCTGATCAAAAGCAATGGATATTGTTTATTTACCCTTTTGTGATCATTTCGAGTCTATCCACGCGATTTTCCTTTCAGGTCGGCCGAGGTGGGGACATCAATAGCAGAGACGGAGCCCCAAGCCTGAATTTTATACACGGCCTTTTGTTGCCATTTAGCACGTGTTTGGTGGTACTGCCGTTTAAAAGCACAATGCTGCCGTTTTCTACATCTTGTGGGGTTTCGAATGGTATGTCACACTCCTATGAAACTTGCTTCCTTGCAATACTATAACTCGTGTGTAAGGACAAGAGACCTTCACCGCAGATTGGGATATTACGTGTGGCGCATGGCCGATATAACTTTTATTGTATTTTGGACTTTGTATGTAGTATGGTTTATGTAAATTTTTAACTTTTACAATGTCTACAAAGTAGAATCAACATAATATAGTCATTTAGAGGAAGAAATTCAGTTGCAAAATGGAAAAAAAATGATACAATTTTTTTACACACAATGGTAGAATCTGATGATGCACAGGGTAAATGAAGTGGCTAAGGGTTGTATTGTGTGCACATAGCCTCCTGAGGTGGAAATCATTAGTATTTTGTAGCCAGATTTCCTTTCAAGATAAAAAACTCCTTTGGCACACACTATCCAAGTGTCTGCCTGGCCCCATCCCTACTAAATCTTTTGTAGAGTTTGCGGCTTTGTGGTATTTCTACCTGTTGTAGTCATGAAGTTGCTGGATCAAATCAGTGGCATCCCAGTGCATGGGACCATTGTTATCATGGTGTTATCCACTCTCATTTAAAATAAATTCTTGGTGAGGAAAAAAGAAAAAAAAATTCCTTTGGTTTATCCCAATTTACTCAGTTATAGTAACAGTCACAATGTTACTGACGCTTGCAGATGGACCTGATAATTGTGCAGCTATGCTTAATCTAATTTGGGTATGTCTGTCTAACCCCCAGCATCCCTAGGATTTAAGAGATTAATTTACAATCACCTTCACATTCACCACCACATGTTCCTCAACTGCATCACACTAGCTATGATACAGTGTTTGAGGTGAGTTCAGGTGGTCCCCACGCTGTCAGTCTGTGATGATGAGGATGAAGGATGAAGAGGGAGGAAGGGAGGGGGTTTAACTGGGTCAAACACAGGTCAAACACCTCAACCTTCAGGCTAAGTGCTACGTCAATGTAGTCTCAGTTTAATCAGCTCTTATCATTAACAGACTGGTTATGTATGTTTGACTGGAGCTTCACAGAGATGCTCTGTTTACTGTTGATGTAAATAAATATGTAGTTCTAAATGAAAAACACATATGTTTACATTTTAGGTTTGACACAACCTTTAATAAAATGAATGAAAGTGATAATCTGACATCATGGATTTGATGGATTTGACGCTGACACTTTATGATTACTGTAATGTGACTACTGGTTTAACACAGAGGAAAACATTTTGAAAAGTGCTCTGCAACACTGAGGGAAACAGAAACAAAGTAGACAACTATACATATATAGAGAAAGGAAAAGGTCTAGGATGACCATGATGAAGGCCATGAGACACAACTCATCAGAAATAGAAACAGTGACACCTTAGCAGCAGAGGTGCAGGTGTATGAGATCAGGTCCCTGTAAACCTGCAGCAGCTGTAGATCAACATTCTGTTGATGCTTCTCTGCTGCACTGTGTTCAGTGCTAATTAGCAATGTTATTGTCAAGGTGGTACTTTTTATTTAGCTAAGTTCTTTGTGATCAACTTTGATCAACGGGTCCTCAACTCACTGTCTATGTCCACTTCTTTGTGTGATTGTGAGGCCTCTAAATTGAACTCTGTCTTCAGTCTTAACATGAAGGATTAATACAGGATCACTGAGGACTCAGTCATGTGGTCTGTGTGCTGGTCAGGTAACCCAAACAGTGAACTGAAGGAGCCTCAGTACAACTGCAGCCCCTTTACTTTACATTTGATCATTTGAGTCAATGTAATCTCCTGAAAATTGCCTAATGGAGCTTTAATGTCTTAATGTGTGTTTGTGGCCCAACCTTCCCACGTGCCGTGTATAATATATTCATAATTAATAGAAAACTTTAATTTCAGGCTGTTATTTAACAGCAGCACTGCTCTTCACTCATCTTGATGTCCTCCTCTATAGGGAGGAACACAAAGGACAGCCCAGTGCAGGCAGTACAGTTAGAGGGTAATAAGATGTGTTTCACCCATCATTGACTGGAACATGAGGAGCAGCTCTCAGCGTGGAGCTGGAGGAGAAAAGCTCCTATTGTCACACTGCAGCAGCTTCAGGTTCTGAATACATCAGAGGATGGGGCTGCATAATGTGGCCTATTGAAACCCACTGAACACATTAGAGAGTCAGTACAGGTGAGTCTGTCTTTGTCTCCTACTCTTTCTTTCTCTCTCTCTCTCTCTCTCTCGTGTGTATACTGTATACGTGTGGAATGTGCGTTTGTCTCAGCCTAACAGACTGGCTGTGACAAGTTAAATGACAATGAAGATGGAATCACTGTGTCTTTCACATTCTCTACCTTCTCTCTCTCTCTCTGTTTTTTCAGTTATTAATTGAAATCAACAGTGGCCCTGAGAGCTCAACGCAGTGCAACTTAAGAAAACACATGCAAACAGACAAAACACAAATAACAATAGAAAACATCTTCATCAATCTGCAACAACACGTGCTGCAAATACACCCAACACAACGGAAGTGTTTCCAGGGGGCACAAAACAGTGATGGACCCGAAGGCTAAGCTAACAGCACGTTTTTGCAATAATATCTGAAACATGTGATATTGACTTTATAATAAACCAAACAAAATGACCATTAGCTCATTATCCAACACCATTAACGGGGAGCCAACTAGCCACCTTCATAACTTCAAAAGTCAGGGCTGTTGGGTCTGAGCTCTGCCTCACGAGCGGGACAACATATGTTGGACCCTCAGTTGTCCATCAATTTACTGGCTATCATAAATTAAGAAAATATTAATATTAGAAATATGTATATTAAATAATAACTAATTAATGAATAATTAATTAAAGTCCTCAGGGGCACCAGCCTAAAAAAACATAGGCGAATAGCCAATATTGGTTCAGTCTCAAATTATTACTATTAATCTGGAAATCTAATTAATAATTAACTTATTAACTACGGCCAAATTACCATATCAACAGTAAGGGTTAGGGTAGTAGTTCAAGTTGAAGGATTGGAGTAGAGGTTGGCAATATTCACCCTTATGCGACATTAAACACACCAGTAGTTTTACTTAAAGACATTTATTTACAATGAAACAGAGCAAAAACACAATGTCTTATCTAGTATATACAGGTGTGTGTGTGTGTGTGTGTGTGTGTGTGTGTGTGTGTGTATGGGGGTGTGTCTAGGGGCACAGACAAAGGCAACAAGGCCGATTAAAAGTGATCACTGTGACCACATGACCTGAACAAAGAAGACTACACAAGATGGCTGTAAATAAAGAAACTACTAAAATGGCTGCTGAGACCATTTGGTGTGTGGGGGAGGGAAGGTGTTCTTGTTAACTACTTTCCACTTTCTTCTTCTTACAGTGTTAGCTGTTCCACACTAATTCTCTAACTCTACTCTGGGTCCTGTTGCTTGGGAATCAGCTGGCTGACCTTGTGTTGTAGCTGCTGATTCTGAAGAACACTTGGTTCACCCTAAGCATGTGTACAGGCTTTCCTAATGGAAACATTGTGTTCTATAGAGCATTGCAAAGCATAGGATTTCTGTCATTTGTAACTGCAGTTGCAACATTACACCAAAGTAGTGGCGCTGTATCATAGTTAACACAGCAAACCAGGACAGTCCCTTCAGGAGTTTCCTCCACAGAGTGTCTGTTAATTCAGGCACTCTCTCACGTTTCATGACTGTCAGGTGAATATTTTGTTTTCCATCAATGCACATCCACTTTCTTACAAAGGTTTCCTACATTAAAGTTAGATCCCAACCAGCAATGACTTTAAGTTGAGTTCACAAGGAGGAGAATCATGAGGACAAGTGAAACAGAAGATATCACCTGATTATTGCAGACAGGTAAAAGTAATAATCCATGTTACTGATGAGATCAGTAAAGTTATCAGGCCAGAAGGTAGAGAACAACCACAGGAAGAGACCAGTGATGGAGAGGATCATAGTCAGAGAGCAAGACAGGATGAGGAGTCAAGGGGAGGATCATCAGGAGGTTTAACACAAAGTGTCACTTTTTATTCAAACTCCCTAAAGGCTTTTTAAACTATAAATCCTTCTGAAATCTGGAATTATTACAGTTTTTGTATTTCAGATATGTTTAGATAAAGACAACCACAGTAAACACACATCACAGTGAAATACTAGAATTACCAGCTTGTGGATGTCTGCCTCAGCAACTCAGATTAGTTCAGGTTATATCCCTGTTTATCCAGAGTGATATAAAATGTTAATCATTTTCGTGAAATTTGTCATAGTTGCCATGTGAAGTCTTGAGTTATGGCTAAAAAGTGTTTTCTGAGTTCACTGTGAGCCTGAAGAAATTCCATCAAGGTGTTATTGAGATATCATGTCTACGAGAATGGGACAGACGTACGTACGTACATATGGACAGATGGACGGAAAACCCGAAAACAATATGTCTCAGTCTCAGGACAGTCTTTGTCTTTCATCACTGTGAAATAATCAGTTCTTTTTAAGAATGAGAAAAACAAACAAAATACGAAAATAAATTTAAGCTGCAAGCAGCGATGATAGGGCCCTTGCTTATATTTTGTTGAGTGATGTTTAGTTGATTTTGTGTTTTTTCACAAATTAAAATGGGTCTTTTTTATTTAAAATTTATTTATGTATATGTTAAGTTATGTTAAGTTTATTAATAAAGCCATATACATACTATACATATGTTATATTTTATGTTTTTTTGCATTAGTTATTCATTTTACACATAATTTGGTAATAAATTAATTTAAGTAACAAAAAATCTGAGGAGCCACTTGGGAGCCGAAAGAGCCGGCTCTTTTTAGTGAGCCGAGCCAAAAGAGCCGGCTCTCCACAAAGAGCCAGAATTCCCATCACTACAGTGTATTTTGTCTTTCACCATACAACATCACACACACGGCATTCTCTGAATTCAACACCTCCATCAAACACTTGCAAACAATTGACCTCCGATGCCATAAACTGTGGTTGTTATTATCTTGAATTAAAAGAGATGTTAACAAAAGTTTACCATGTGAACCTCCCATAATTGATATGATATCCACTGGTCATAACAAAAGCATAATAGAAGTGGGTATTTTCTGACCAAGTTTGAGGTGGATCAGGTCAGCCTGCTAGGAGGAGTATATTAAATAGTAGTTATCATTAGGTGGTGCTTTAAATGATACTAACAATGGGTTGTGTTCAGGTCAGGACTCTTATCAAACATATAAAGTTTGTGGAAGTTTGGACAGTGCAGGCTGGAGTCATAGCGAGTCGAATTTTCATAGCGAAGGATCAACAGTCACTGTGTCGCCACAGGCAGGCTGTTCCATGAAAAGTCACAGTTTTGACTACAGTGCATCATCAAGTTGATCAAGATGCATCATCACCGTAACGACTGCCGGACACTGCGCTCACGGGTTAAGACAGACTGCTTTGCAGCAGAAAAGATTTTATATGCATTCTCAAGTGTGACCACTAGGTGGAGCCAGCGACCACATAATGGGCACGCCTGAGGCTCTGTATCAGACCTTACAATAAAAATGTCATTTAAATCATATGATTGTCACATAAGAGGTGCATCCTATTTTCAGTAGGTGGCACTGTGACTATAGTGTAATATTTGTATGCAGATGTCTTCCGTGTGACACTGTCATCAAACATGTAAAATCTGGGGAAGATTGGGCAAAGTATCATAGAGTTATAACCACTTCCTATATTCCCATTAGGTGGCGCTATTAGTATTACTAAATATGAGCATGTAGATGTGTTCAATATCATAATATCACATGTTGCCTTGAGCTGGCACTATGAGAACTACTAAATATGGACACATAGGTCTGTTCGGGGTGGGACTCTTATCACACATAAAAATTATGGGGCCGTTTGGACAATGCATACTGGAGTTATAGTTGAATTTTCATGGCGAAGGATCAAGATTCGCCAGAAATAACGATGTGACATTTATCGATATAGATATCGATATCGACTGATATGGAAATCTTTATCGTGATAACAATTTTGGCCTTATCACCCAGCCCTACCTGACAATAAGTGTTTTCTGCCCCCATTGGGGGACTATCCTTTCCAACTGCCAGAACAGAAACCACACATCTCTTTCAACATAGAAGACTTCACTTTAGACAAGTAAAGGCAGTAGTGGAAAAAGCCAGAGCAGGATCTGCCCCAGGATCACAGGCACTACTTACAAGATCTACAAGAACTGCCCAAAGCTGCTGAAGAGGGTATCAAAGCTGTTATTGACACTCTGGAAAAAGAACCAGGAGCCCTGGCTTTGGAAACTCGCTGAGGGCTGGTTTGTTCCTAAAGAGCTGAATTCATCGAGGCTCACCCAATTTCGAGAGATCACCCTGTTAGAGTTCAAAGGGAGAATATTCTGGCCTATCATTGCCAGAAGACTAACATCTTACCTTCTTGCCAACAAATGTGTTGATCCAAGTGTCAAGAAAGGAGGAGTCCTGGTGTATTCTGGATGCTTGGAGAATACCTGACTGATCAGCCATGTCATCAAAGAAGCAAAGAGCAACAAGAGGACACTCGGTTGTTTAGGTATGGTTAGCTCTAGCCAAGGCCTACCTGAGCGTAACTCACCAGTTGATCCAGCATACACTGGAGCACTACCAGGTACCATCAGTATTGGTTAAGCTCATGATGTCACACATGGATTCACTGAAGATGAGGTTCACTTTGGGGAATTTTACCACCAAATGGCAGAGGCTCAAGGAGAGCATCATGGCAGGATGCACAATGTCTGTGGTCCCGTTTGTTGCAGCCACGAACCTACGACTGAAGGCAGGAGGAATGCAATGTCGAGGGCCAAAAGCAAATAATGATACAAGACATCCAGGCTGCAGAGCCTGCATGGATGGTGTTATGGCTTCGGGTGACAGCTCTTGTTGTTGTTATGTTTAATTGTGTGTCGCAGTCTTTCCTCTTTAAGTTAAGGCTGGGGCTGACCTCTTGCCAACCCTGAACAACCTTAATGTTTGGGGCAAGGAAGAAGATGCAGCCTGTAAACAATGCAAAGCAGCTGTCTGCACCTTGAATCACATCTTGACCGGTTGTTCTAAAGCACTGGCCGTAGGCTGATACAGATGGAGGCACGACAAGGTCCTTACTGAATTCGCCAAATGGACAGATCAACAGAGGGTCAAAGCCAACAAACACCAGGCACCACCACCCAAAGTTATCAACTTTCAGTGAGAAGGTGACAAGGCACCAAAGTAAACAACCACCAAGATCCCTCCCTCAATTTTGCATTGGGCATCAGGCTGGAAGATGCGGGTGGACCTAAAGAAGAAGAGTCTTCTCGGAGGAGGTGGCTTTAACCTCACCTTTGGCCAGACATGATTCTTTTATTTAGGAGTGCAAAAACTATCTTAGTAGTCGAACTCGCAGTGCCCTGGGAAGACAGGCTATCTGTCTCCCGTCAACTGAAGCAAGCCAAGTACCAGGACTTGATCGATGAGGCTCTTGTCAAAGGGCAGCACGCAGTTCTACTCTCAATTGAAGTCGGCTACTCCGGTTTTCCAGCACCATCGCTGCACTATTTCTTGCAGAAGATTGGTTTGGAACCCAAACAACTGAAGAAAGCCACCAGGGAGATTGCCACAGCAGCTGAGACCAGGTCAAGATGGTTGTGGCTAATGAGAGCTTGTAGTTGGAACCCTTCTGCAGGTGAGGGCTAGTCAGTCTTTGCTGCCCCACTCAGGCGAGGTATACAGGCAAAGGAGTGAAAAGCTTGTGACCCTGAGATACCTGCTGAAGATGCAGAAGGGTTCCCAACTATGCTCCAAGCAACGTACTATGGTCTATAGCTCCTGCAGTTTCTGCCTCTAGCAAAGCATCTCTGATATTTATTTCACCACCCAGAACATGTGATTCAGATTCCCTTTGTCAGTGAACTGGTTCATAGTGAGAGAAGCAGAATATATTTGACTGATGTGAAACCACCACAACCATCACTTCTGACTTATATTTGATGATTTGATTTGATGTTTGATGGCTCATTAAAGAACTCAAGAGCTGAGAGAGACAGAAGTAGAGCGGAGGAGGACGAAGAGAAGAAATATTCAGAGAAGCTGCAGGAGGTGAAAACACACACGACACATTTTCAATGTTAATACATTGTTGTCAAGAAGGATTTCAAAGACATTTCTCTACCACAAAGAATGGCCTGCGCTAGTACCTACTACCCAATCAATATAACATCACTCCCTATGTGTCATATCGCTTTATTATGGACTGGTTGAGACTATTGGCTAACTGTTAACTGGTTAACTGCTGGAGTTAACCATAAAGAAGAGAGACAGTTTAGTAAGTAAGTAACAAGCTTACTCAATATAATATCTGTCACAATGCTTGCATTACTTATAATGTTGTATTAAAGCTAAATGACTCTGTGACCTTATTCCTGTGACCTTCCCTCACATACAAGACCAGAAAAAAGCTTCTTATAAAGGATGAGAGATGTAAAATGATTTTTTATCATTACTTTGTTTGATAGTATTTGTTGATTTGGAATTAACAGAGTAAACAGAACAAACTCTCCTTCCCACCACAAATAACACAACAGTCTTTATTTCTGATTTTGCATCCTGCCTATTGAATTAATGTTTGGACTGATGGGACAGATGTTTTGTATTAGGATTTTGGATATTTAGGTATTCTGGGGTATTCTTGCTATTATCATGTTAAATGTTAAGTCAAGCTTTTATTTCATTTAGTAAATTTAAGTATTTTTTTAAATAATGTTTCAGAATCCCTCTCTTCTGTAGTTATCCATTATTTCAGTTGTTATTGTCCTTGAAATGAAAATGAGAATACAGTTATTATTATATTATTATATGATTTTCTGCTTTCTCTAACGCAACCTCTTTTTAAATGACTACTCTGCATCAGATCAACATAAAACTACATATATAGAACAGAGCCAGTGTCTGCTCAGGTTCAGGTGTACAGTGAGTCTCTGACTCTATGATGATGATGGTGTCTGCTGGAGCTCAGGATACGTCATCCTCCTCTCTCTGTTTAGATACTCCACCTCTGCAGGTCCTTCCAGCCACAAGGTCACTGTGTGTTTTTAATTGTGGTGCCCCTCAACTACCACTGCCCCCCTCAGCCCCGCCCCTCCACCCCCTCAGCCCAAATGATGAACGACTCTACCTTGTGAAAAGGGCCCTCTCCAATAAACAAGCTTATCTCTCCCCTCTCCCCCGCTGCTGCCTGTGAATAATGAGCTCTGGGTATCACTGTTAATCACTATAATTGTTAATGTTAAGAGGGGCCGCTTGCTAGTTGCCCGACGCCCCACGCCTTCATTGATTTCATTTTTTTACATTAAACCGCAGCGTGCCTTTGTCATAGTGGTGGGTCACCAGCACCCCACCCCCCGGCCCCCACCTCCACAGAGAAGCTAATTAGTTATTTAGTGGCCTGTGTGTGTGATGGTGTGTATGTGGCACCACAGAGCAGAGCTAAAGCCTGTTATCAGCTCCTGATAAAGGGAATTGGTTGTCCCACGGTAGCTGTGAGAGGCTATGGCTGATAGCGGCGTGGCTGTTATAGAGAGGACAGGCAAAACACACACACACACATTACACACACATCTACACACACTGCTGGACACACACACATGTAAATATAATGAAGCACATACAGTAATTTGAAGTAAGAATCCACCTTACAGCATACACACTCTGTTTGTTAGCACTGACCTGAACAAACTCCTCACCTTCCTCTAAACTGAAAATAGCTTCCTGATTGGTCGAGGTTGTTGTCACTGTACAGTCTGTAGCCAGTCACAGAGCTGTAGAGGGTGATAGATGACCTTTCCCTTTTATTCACAGTACACTTTATATTTCAATGTATGATGTGTATTTTGTGTAATTGGATTAAAAAAAAAAAATCTTGCAGCCTGAGTGACCCTTTAGGTGGTGTCCTCCTCCACCCTGACACAGGCAGGGTATACCTCCTCCTCCTCAGTGCCTATTGAAACAGACCCATCTGATGGAAGTGCCATGGTTTGGTTTATGCACAAAAACAACTCAGTTATGTTTGGTGTGGGTTACAATAAGTACTTTGTTAAAGGAGCTATATATAAGTTTTGCTATAGCTACATAGCTAACACTAGCATTAGCAGCTGTTTACTTACCAGTCTAGAAGAAACAATTTCAGCGTCAAACTTAATTATTTACTCACCAACAGCTGTCTCCAGAGGTGGAAACACCAATGTTAACTCTGGTCTCTATCATGTAGGGGTGGGGGATCTGGCCAAAAGATCATGTGACAATATTTTTGGGTAGTATCACAATCCATGCTCTGAATCATGATTTACATTCTGATTTTATTCTGAAAGTCCTGACTGGAAGTTGTAATTTGTATCTTTACTCTGACGCTTATTTCAGATGTTTGTCATTATCTTTCCCCCACAATCTTGCCTTCTGTTTGCAACTTGAGTTAAAACCAATCTCACTTATTTATTTATGAGATGTGATATGTGTTTTAATTTGAAAGTTCAGTCTCTAGTCTAGTCTTGCAGCAGGTCTATGGTCCCATGGATGGACTGTAAGTCCACTTGGACTGCAGCTGGTGACGGTGGTTCTTGTTCTGCTCCTGTGGAGAACTGGTTCATGTGGTGCTACACCAAACTCGCTGAGGCTGCAGAGCAGAACAAGGACTGCTGTCTCCCGCTGCAGTTAGTGGATTAAGCTGACTGTTTAACACTTAACATAGGCTGGTGAGACTGAACTTCATAAAAATATATATATGATATATAAACTTTTAAATGAGGTGATCTGTAAAATTCATCTGAAGTAGATCATTTGACAAAGTAAGATTGTCACATCGGCCACCCCTAGTACCACGTCTTCTTTTCTACTGAAGTTAGCATGCTAATCAGCTAGCCCCAGCCCGTCTCCTCACTTTCTGACAGTGACTCACTGTAGTACTGTCAATCCAGTATGTCCTGAAGACGTAGCTGCTCAGAGGACATATTACAACTTCCTGTATTATAAAGACTACAATCACCACCACCTAACTATCGACTACTGGTTTCAAACAGTGGACTCCTGTGTCATATTCCTGTGTTCTGTTGACCCATCCAATCACCCTAGCTTCCTCCAAACATGGATTTTGTCGCTCTTTATGCTATGTCACCTGGCTTCCAGTAATAATTTCTGTGGCCACTAGAGGTCGCCCAACACGGCTAACTATAGGTTGTAAAAACCTGCTGCACATACGACCTACGGGCTCAATAAAAACATAGAAAAGGAACAAGAAAATAAAACATAATAAACCAGAGCTTTTGCCCCCTTTATTTCTTATATCGTCGTTGTCTCCCGCTTATCCGGATCCGGGTCGCGGGGGCAGCAGCCTCAGCAAAGAGGTCCAGACGGCCCTCTCCCCAGCCACTTCCACCAGCTCCTCCGGGAGAATCCCGAGGCGTTCCAAGGCCAGCCGAGAGATATAATTTCTACAGCATGTCCTTGGTCGGCCCCGAGGCCTCCTCCCGGTGGGACATGCCCGAAACACCTCCCCGGGGAGGCGTCCAGGAGGCATCCTCACCAGATGCCCGAACCACCTCAACTGGCTCCTCTTGACATGGAGGAGCAGCGGCTCTACTCCGAGCCCCTCCCGGATGACCGAGCTCCTCACCCTATCTCTAAGGCTGAGCCCGGCCACCCTGCGGAGGAAACTCATTTCGGCCGCTTGTATTCGCGATCTCGTTCTTTCGGTCATTACCCAAAGCTCATGACCATAGGTGAGGATTGGAACGTAGATTGACCGGAAAATTGAGAGCTTCGCCTTCCGGCTTAGCTCCCTCTTCCCCACAACGGACCGATTCAGCGCCCGCATCACTGCTGACGACACCCCAATCCGCCTGTCGATCTCCCGCTCCATCCTACCCTCACTCGTGAACAAGATCCCGAGATACTTAAACTCCTCCACCTGGGGCAGAGCCTCCCCCCCGACCCGGAGCGGGCAATCCACCCGTTTCCGGCTGAGAACCATGGCCTCAGACTTGGAGGTGCTGATCTTCATCCCAGCCGCTTCACACTCGGCCGCGAACCACCCCAGCGAGAGCTGAAGGTCAGCGCTCGATGAAGCTAAGAGGACCACATCATCCGCAAAAAGCAGAGACGAGATCCTCCCGCCACCGAACCCAAACCCGTCCACCACCTGGCTGCGCCTAGAAATTCTGTCCATAAAAGTTATGAACAGAACCGGTGACAAAGGGCAGCTCTGGCGGAGTCCAACCCCCACCGGGAACAGGTCCGACTTACTGCCGGCTACGCGAACCAGACTCACACTCCTTTGGTACAAGGACTTAATGGCCACTAACAAGGGGCCATCCACCCCATACTCCCGGAGCGCCCCCCACAGGGAGCCCCTGGGAACACAGTCGTAAGCTTTCTCCAAATCCACAAAACACATGTGGACTGGATTGGCAAACTCCCATGCTCCCTCCAGCACCCTAGCGAGGGTAAAGAGCTGGTCCACAGTTCCACGCCCAGGACGAAAACCACATTGCTCCTCCTCGATCTGAGGTTCAACTATCGACCGGACCCTCTTTTCCAGTACCCTGGCATAGACCTTACCAGGGAGGCTGAGGAGTGTAATTCCCCAGTAGTTGGAACACACATTCTTTATTTCTTATATTTTTTATATAATAGCTTTTATTGTGTGATGTCGTTTTAATTTAATTTACATTTTACTTTGATTTGTTGGGATGTTTTATATTTGACTGGTGTGAAGCACTTTGTTATTTGTATTGAAAAGTGATATACAAATAAAGTCTTATTATCATAGCTCAGTCAGATCTGAACACAGACATGATACAAATATTTTTAGATTCAGTCTTAGTGAAAACATCATTAGCTTTAATGTTCACTGTGGATAAATGTCCATAAACTGCTTGTAAATCATAGGAAAAGCTGCTCCTGATAACTGCAGAACTTCATTCAGAGTCATCATGCTTTAAGTTTCCTTCAGTATCACAGTAATCCAGTGATAGTTGTCTGTATATCCATGATGCACTGCAGACAGGAGCTGATAATGTGCTTCAACGGTGACAGTTTGACAACATGTGAACAGATATAAGGTAAAAAACTAAACTTTCAAACCCATGTGATGGAGGATGATGTTTTGTTGGGGTTTAAAACTTCATATAAACGAAGCTGTGCAGGCTGTGGATTAACCTGAAAGACAATTGGTCCTGTTGTTCACATGACTAATCAGAACATGTTGAGATTGTGTGTTTAGTTTTTTTTATTCTTATCTATTCTTGTATATACTCTACTGTATGCACTCCTCTGTGTGTGTGTGTGTGTGTGTGTGTGTGTGTGTGTTTGTGTGTGAGTGTGTGTGTGTGTGTGGTGTGTGTGTGTGTGTGTTTGTGTGTGAGTGTGTAACACTCTCTACAGGGACCTGTAGTTTTTAGTGGAACCATTAACCTTTTGGATGAAAGAGATCATGCAGCAATGACAGAACCATGATGAGAGAGAAAGAAAGTGACAGTGTGTGTGTCTGTGTGTGTGCGTGTGTGTGTGTGTGCGTGCTGCTGTGCTAGTGTGTTTGAGTGTGTGTATCGTTAATTAGTGGCAGTAATCAGATGCTGCTCATTACATCCTCTCAATGCATCACTAGAGATTAGAGATTTGTGTAGGTTTGTGTGTGTGCATGTCTGCATGTGTGTGTGTGTGTGTGTGTGTGTGTGTAAGGGACACAGAATTTTGCCCCTTCACCAGCTAACAGGGTTGTGGTACATCATCCAACTCATTCATCCACACACACACACACACACACACACACACACACACACACACACTGTCACTTCCTCTCTCTCTCATAATTAAACATCTCGCCCTGATCAGAGGAACGCTCTAATTAGACAGACTCCATCAATTACCTGCCAGGAATTAGTCCTCTCCATAATGCACCACATCAACAGGAATTAGTCTGCACCACAACATGACACACAACAGTTACATCAATGGGAATGAATAATATCAACAGCAATTAGTCTGCTCCATAACAGCCACACAACAGTCACCAGGAGAGAGTGAAAGAATAACTGATATGAACTGGATCTGTCTGATTTTCAAACACACTGATGTTTACCCACACTGATATTCACACACACTGATATTCACACACACTGATGTTCAAACACACTGATGTTCACACATTGACCCTAGGGTCCAGTAACCTGCAAAAAGATGTTATCTAAATTATATAATATTTTTTTATTCGTATCTCTGTTTTTAATTTAAGTATAACAACTGAAGGTACAAAGTGTGAATCTCCAAAGAAATTATTATAAAACTGTCAAATAAATGTAGTGGAGTAGAAAGTACAATATTTCCCTCTGAAATGTAGGAGTGGAAGTGTAAAGTAGAATAAAATGGAAATATTCAAGTACCTCAAAATTGTACTTAAATACAGTAGTTAGAGGTAAATGTATTTAGTTATTTTCCACCACTGCTAATACAATTACTGAGTCTGCTGCACACCTGTATTTTAATGTTGTCCAATGACCCAACCGGTAAAACTCCTGAATTCCTGAGTGAAAACGAAGGAGGTGTCTATTATAGAAGCTAACATCGAAAAGGTAAAGGGCTAACTAAACCACCACAGACACACAAAGACTATTAACATGAAATAATATCTCTATATTGATGTCAAAACGTTTCTCGACAACAAGTAATCCTCCATGCCTCACTGCTCATGACTGAGCACCAGTGTTTGCTAACATTAGATCATATATGACATTTTATATTGGTAATGAAATGACAAGCTAATACTGGAAATGAAAGGGCATCAACTAGTTAATATCAGAGACAGTAAAGAAACTAAGATGCTTCATTTCCATTTATTTCCTGTATCTGTGTTACGTAGGTTTCCTACTGCCCATGTCTCAGTGCCATACTTTCGCGTCATTGTTTGGCAACTGATAACAAGATGTCTATATGGACCACAGTTATTTTTGGATTGACTTACTTACACGTCAAACCGTGGATTAAACTTTAAAACTTAAATAAAATTTGTTTCATTGCTTAAAAATTGCTAAAACAAATTATTAGCCTATTAAATTGACATGACTTTGTACTGGGCTGATCAGATGTCATTAGTAGATAAAAAACAACAGCAAAAAAGGCGTTTGTGTTGTATCGTCTATTGCTGTATTCTTTTGGCAGGGACAATTGCTAAAAATGCCCCAGCTTTGTGCAGCAATAGGATGTAATAACAAGAAAAACAGATCTGTCTTTTCGTTCCCAAAGGATACAGAGCCTACAGAGGGATAGATTTTAATATTAGCTACTGTCACATTTCATGCCAGTTGCCTTGGCTTGAGGGACAACGCCCACTTAGGTGTCTGGAACTGTGTCACATTTCATACCATTGGCGCTGCCTGTAACGCGTTTTCTTCTGTATAGAGGATCTCTGCATATATTAGTGAGCTAAACTGCAACCAAAGATTAGAAACTAGCTAACATTAGTTAGCTAAACTGTAACTGAAGGCTAATGTAAGAAACTAGCTAACATTATTGGGTGACGAGTCACCGAAATTAGAAACTAGATAAGAATTCATCAGTAGACACTTGACATAATGTAATTCAAAACTCTGAATGTTAGAAAGTAAAGTGTAGTAAACAACCTAGATAGTTAGCTACTGCTACTTACTTTTACCTGCAGTGTCTGTGTGACACTGAGGATGGAGCCACTGATGGAGTGAGGCAGGCAGACTCAGCTAATATCAAGATTAAGAAATGGTATGGTCCTCTTTAGGGGTGTCTGAAGTCGTATTACAAGATTCTTCAAGGCATGAATATGGGGTATACAGCATATTGCAAAATTTACAATTAAAAAAGAAGGATATATAAATGTTTCAACCCTCGTCCGAACTGTTGTTTGAGTCAGACTCCCCCAACCCCCCCCCCCCCCATAATTTGAACCCTGGATGTAGGTCTGCATCAGGTTGTTTTCGGGCCTTTCTGACTTCCACAAGATGTAAGTTTGAGTCCTAAATTGTCCAGCTTGAGAAAGGCTAGTTATACCAGCACTTGACGAATCTACTTCATAACTGTACTAAATTAAATGATGTGTGGTGAAAATGTGTCTCCTGTTCTGTCTTCAGAACCTCAGGTGGAAGCAATGTGATGTTGGCAGAGAAACAAAAAATGTCACATTTACATTTAAATGGTTACATTAAAAAATGTTTTAGTTTCTCACTAATATTTATTATTGAAGTAAATGACAAATTACTATGACGAATCTTGGGTTAAGTTTATTTAGGCTATTTTTAAATAGTGGTCCATGTCAGGTTTAGATCTGAGATCAGCCTTCGACACCACTTATCCCAATATTCTTCAGCATCAACTTATAAAATGTGTAAACATCAGGTTCTCTGCTCCAACAGTTAAGGTTCCCTCTCTTCTTCGCTGTCCCCTTTGCTTTTGAGGCTCCTCTGGTCTTTTGGGACTCAGTTTTAATATTTAAAACTTAGTTTTAATATTAGTGTTAGGTTAAGATGCACATTTAGGAGCTGCCTGAAAAAAGCAGCTAATTATATAGGTAGTTACAGTTTAGTTTAAGTTGATTATCTTTAAATAAAAAAATAATCTTGTATGTATGTGTGGCTTCACAGAAAACAGTTGGCATTCTGCTTCTCGTCATTGAGAATGTCCAGGGAATGACATGGGGAGGGAGGTTTGCTACTGAGATGTAATTGCAAATTGTCCCTTGGTTGTTTAAGAGGGAGGGAGCCGTGTTTTGAGACATTGCTGTGAAGTTTGGTGTCTTTAACAGTCTGGGGCCCCAAACCTGCCTTGCCTGTTCAGAAGCTGAACCTCTGTTTGAGTATAGACTCTGCAGCCCACTGGTTTAGAGTAGCAACATATTGTTTTCTTTCAATCTAACTTCATAACATGGACCAGTTAGTCCAAGTCTTGTTCTGGTCTTGTCCATCTTGGCCAGACTAGACCCAGCCACTTTAGGAAAGTTGAATCCAACATCAGTCTGCTCTGAGTTCCAAGGGGTTCAGTCATGTCCAGCTCAGCCCAGGTAAGTCCAGTCCAGGTCCAGGCTGTTGTAGTCCAGTCCAGGGTCTCCTGTGAGGTGTGATTTTAATTAAAGATAAGTTGCTCAGTGTGCGGCCGGACTGAGCCTGTTAATCTGAATCCAATAGGCTGGATGTAGCAGCGAGGAGGCCCTTGTAAAGCACAGGCTCTATTGAAGCCCACTGCATTTCATTTGGCTGGGAATCAATGTAGATTGACACCACTTAACATGCAAATGGTGCTCAGGTCAACCAGCGGCTTCCCGCCTGTTGGCTGTGGTCCAACATCTACAGCGTCACCCTGCCGCCTCCCCCTCCTCTCTGCTCACTACTCCTCCTCCTCCTCCCCCTCCTCTCTGCTCACTACTCCTCCTCCTCCTCCCCCTCCTCTCTGCTCACTACTCCTCCTCCTCCTCCCCCTCCTCTCTGCTCACTACTCCTCCTCCTCCTCCTCCTCCTCCTCCCCCTCCTCTCTGCTCACTACTCCTCCTCCTCCTCCTCTCTGCTCACTACTCCTCCTCCTCCTCCCCCTCCTCTCTGCTCATTACTCCTCCTCTCAGCTCAGACCTCCACCTCCTCTATGTTCACTACTCCTCCTCCTCCTCCTCTCTGTTCACTACTTCTCTCGGCTCAGTCCTCCTCCTCTCTGCTCAGACCTCCTCCTCCTCCTCTCTGTTCACTACTCCTCCTCTCTGCTCAGACCTCCTCCTCCTCCTCTCTGTTCACTACTCCTCCTCTCTGCTCAGACCTCCTCCTCCTCCTCTCTGTTCACTACTCCTCCTCTCTGCTCAGACCTCCTCCTCCTCATCTCTTTTCACTACTCTTCTCCTCTCTTTACTCTTTCTCTGCTCATGAAACTTTCCTCTCTTCTCTTCTGGCCCTGTCCTTTGCCATCCTTCCCTTCCTCCCCTCCCCTCCCTCCCCTCCCCTCCCTTCCTCTCCTCTCCCTCCTTTTCCATCACATTCCTCCTGCTGTTGTAAAAATCATATTCAGGATATTCGTCCATTTAAAGATATGAGAAAATAAAAGACTATCGATTGTTTGATAAACTGCCACTGATGGCAACAGAATGGAGTAAAGTCAGTATAACCCCTTGCTGAGGCTGGTGTGTGTGTGTTAGCCTGAGGCGCTATATGGGAGATGCCATGGATCAATAAAGTGTATTTGTGTGTGTCGGCCCTTAGCTATCCTTCCAATTACACATTTCCAGCAGCGCGGCCGAGCACAGCTCTTTGTTAACGCCTTAATGGATCAGCTCAGGGAAGTGTCTGCACACACACACACACACACACGCACGCACACACACACACACACACACACACACACACGCACACACACACACACACACACACACACACACACACACACACACACACACACACACACACACACACACACACACACACACAAATAGATACAGCTTTACAAGGTAAGCATTCTCAAATTGATTTGTTAAACAGTGTTTTGAGCCCGGTGCTCTCTGCAACTGTGTAATTACTGTGAGAGCTGACACTGTATCTGTGTGTGTGTGTGTGTGTGTGTGTGTGTGTGTGTGTCTGCATCAGAGTGTGTCTGTGGATAATTTCATGAAGCGCTGTGTGTTTGTGTTGCTAACAGTTTCCACATGAAGGAAGCTCCATGTGTCTGATTATTAAAGAAGAGAGCGTTTCATTAGGAGTTTAGCTCCCAGCAGCAGACACATTACAGCCAGCAGCTCCTCATCTTCCTCCACACAGCTCCTCTTCCTCATCCACTCCTTTCATATCTAATGAGCAGAGTCAAGTATGAAGGTTAATTCACCACCGAACAAGGACAAACAAGTTAAATCTTCAGGTGAACACAGAGAGGACAGAGGACACAGAAAGGTTATGTCAGTCAAAGTCTGCTCTCACTGTTTTCTCCACTGCCTCCTCTCCCTCAGGTCTGTTCCTCACCTGTCCACATGTCCTACCTGGCTGTGTCACCTGCCAGCACACATACAAACATGTGACAAATTAAAGGAAAAACCAGAATCAATTGCAGAAAATTTGCTGTTCCCTACACTCAGGCTCAGTTAGGTTCACAATAGAAACAGTGTGAATCAGCTCTTCACAGGGTCAGGTCAAGACCTCACAATATTATAGAGAAACAACAGTTCCCACAATGAGCAGTGCCTGGTGACAGTGAAGAGGAACTCAGGGGTTGAGAGGAGAGAGAGGACGCAGAGATACTTTGCTGGTTCTGTACTGTCTACTGTGGTCCAACCTGAGCTTTTTGTCTAGATGTTCTCTAAAGGTTCAGGTTTGGGTTAAAGTTCAGCTCTAATCCATTACATTTATGAACGTCAGGGTTAGGGTTAGGGTTATGATCTGGCATCAAACACTCAGATCTGGTTTTAAGGGTCACTGAGCACCATGGTCCCTTATCCCCAGGCAGGAAAACATGTTGATTTTGTTATTTAAACAGACGAATTTCATGTGTTGTTTGATTGGAGTGTGTTGGTCCATTGTCAGGAAGGACCATGTCCATCCTATCATAACTCCTCCTGTGTGTCCTCTCAGCTCTGAAGGATCAAATCAACACTGAATCAATTTAATATTATTAATAATGTTAATATTATTACATCTACTGTATGAGAAACTGAAAATGTGAGGTGTTATTGATTTGAGGGTCATATTCAGTGGTTGAGTGCTATAAACTGAGGGTGTCAAAGCAGTGGGGGACAAAAACATCATATTGGAGCAGCATAACATTTTCTGTCAAGAGGCAGTTTGACATATATAACTGGTCCCACAGGCCTAACGCATGAATATAAGATGTATTCATGAGGATTCATGAGAGTACGTACCTCATGATGTATTCATGAGGTATGTATTCATGCACATGAGCCAAACATGGTGTTTGAGTCAGATTCATTTATTTTTAACAAACATTCAGAATGACACAGCTGATTTTCAAAATAAAATATTTCAAAACTTAATCAGTCAATTTTCATCAGAAGTTCACAAACCAACTTTAGAGAAGCAGAGATTATCCAAGAGCTGAGAACAGATCACTGAGTGCAGGGTCTCCTCAGGTCAGTCTTAACCTGTTAGACTAAACATCACCTCAGAGTTTTATTAACCTCACCATACAGGGCGCTTGTCATGTGCTGGGATACGACCCAAAGGAACGTACTAGTGGCAGACATACCAGACCTTTGTCGTCATGGTTACAATAATAAACATGCAGCTAAGGTTTGGAGCAGTCATGGATATGAGAAACAATGACAAATCCACCACCCCCAGCCCCCACCTGATGTGTTCTTTGTCTCTCTTTAAACTACGTCACCTGACTTCCTCCTTCTCTCCTGTCATGATCACTTTGAACGCTAGAGGTCACCTCACAGTAAAACTGCTCACACAGATGAGCTACAGGCCTGTGTTTTTTACAGCCACAGTTTGTAACGCTGCCTTTTAAAGGTTCTCCCTGTAAGTTTTCTCTGCTGCTGAATGTGGTTTGTTGTAGGGCTGGGACGATTATCCGACGTAATCGACGTTGTTATCGATTATAAAAATTATTCGACATGGAATTTTAGTGTCGACGCGTCGTGTAAAACCACAGAGGGTAAATGTTCATAGAACAAAACCAGAACTTTCTGTGACTGATTTGCGTCTGTGTAATCTATTTGAACAACATGGCGGCGTCTACCAGCAGTACGGCGGAGCGTGTGGAGCAACATGCGGAAAAAAGGCTCGCACACGGTCCCTCAAAGTTTGGGAATACTTTAATCTTGACACCAACAGTGCGGTAGTCTGCAGACTCTGCAAAGTGCATCTGGCATATCACTCTAGCACGACAGTCGTGCACGAGCACATAAAGAGGAAACACCCTGGTGCAGCGAAATTACTGGTAGGTTGATAAAAAAAATAATGACTGACTTTAAACGCACAGTCTGTAATTCTGCAATTCTGCAGTTCTAGCAAACAATAAGAAGAGACGGTGTTGGGTGACATCATGAAATAGTGTGGGATCATGGGAGTTGTTGTCTTCAACATCATTACTGTGACAGGTCCTACACAACAGCATGGACATACACTAGATCTTGTTTTATCTTGCGGTCTACCTGTTTTTAATATTGAAGTATGTGATGCAGTGTTCTCTGATCACATGCCGTTTTATTTGAGACCTCTCTTCCCTGTCATATCATTAAACAGCTGCCACTGTCCGCCGTAAATTTAACCCTTCCACCGCTATTCATTTCTCCACTGCTTTCAATAATGCTCCACTCTTTTTCTCAATACTAAGGCGTTAACCTCACGATTTTATTCCACCTGTCAAAGCATCCTGGATACTCTTGCCCCTTTTAAAACCATGCGTTCCAAACCTGTATCTGAACCATGGTTGAACGACATTACTCGTGTTGTCAGACGTGAATGCAGGAAGGCTGAACGCAAGTGGAAGAAAGAGAGGCTGCAGGTGTCTTTTGTTATTTTGAAGGTGTAACTATCAGAAAGCTGTCAAAGAGGAAAAGGCCAAATATTTTTCTACTATTATCTCAAATAGCTGCAACAAACCTTGTGTTCTTTTCAACAGCATTAATAATATTCTCAATACCCCCCCATCTGCTTGCCTTGATGTGTCCCCAGAAATCTGTGAAAAATTCTTTCACTTTTTTTTCACAGATTATGACTATGACTATTAGAGCACACATCTCACCCCATTCCTATGACCCCTCCATTGCCGTCACTTGCTCTGCTGTTTTTAAGCAGTTTGAGCCTGTGAGATTATTGGTCATATGAAACCCTCTACTTGTCCCACAGACGTTGTTGCCTCTCGCTTTTTCAAAGAGATCTATGAGACTATTGGACCTAATATCCAAACAATGTTAAACAGCAGTCTGGCTTCAGGTGTTGTACCAGCTAATTTTAAGCATGCAGTCGTGCAACCACTGATCAAAAAACCTAATCTAGACACCTCAGTCCTCTCAAATTTTAGACCCATTTCAAAACTTCCCTTTCTTTCAAAAATCCTGGAAAAAGTTGTGCTTCTTCAATTGCAGTCCTTCTTAAACTTACATGGTATTCTTGAGGTGTTCCAGTCTGGTTTTAAAGCCTTTCACAGCACTGAATCTGCGCTTTTAAAAGTTTTTAATGATCTTTTATTAGCCACTGACTCAGGGGATTCTGCTATTCTTATGATTTTAGACCTCTCAGCTGCTTTCCATACAGTAGATCACAGTATCCTTATCGCTCGCCTAGAGCATTATGTAGGTGTAACCCAGGTCCCATGTAGCTATGTTATATTTATCCTGAGTGTGTAGTACAATGGGACAGGGCCTGAGTTCATTGTTGAACTGTTATGTGTAATATTACCCTTTAGTTTACCTCTTTCGATTGTTACCACAATTTTGATTTCAAAACTTCCTCAACAAAATTAATAAGGACACCACACAACTGTACTTTAAGTGCAATAATCCTTTTACAGGTATTTATTTACATAATGAGATCAAATAAAATTTGGTAACTCTTTCTTTGTGAAATAAAATATAAACAATACTCAATATGTTATAAATAAAAGTGTACAAAGTAAAATATCAGGTTTCCTTAGTTTTAAACCTTTTCCTTTTAGTTTCAAAATACTCTTCTATACCTTAATGTTGAGTAAAAAATACCCTTTTGTACCTTTAAATTCACCAAAAATACCTTTTGGGCTTCTAAGTTACACCAAATACCTTTTAACTTTCTTTCAAGTAGAATAAGTACCTTAAAACACAGTTTCAATCACATACAAAAAATCAAAATCACTCAATGTAAACCTGTGGGCCCACACACACATTCACTTCTTACTCATCAGATTTAACCCTGTTGCACGCCTGATTTGAAACTGGGGTGCGGTGACACCTAAAAACTTTAATGGCCGCTTCACTCTGCCATGAGCAGAAACAAAAAGCATGTGCATACAAGTTCAGTTAGTTCAGTTAGTACTCACAAATCCCAAACAAGTTGTTAGTGGGGACAGCAGTCACAGGGGCAAAGGCAGTCACAGCTGAGCAGTTAGCACACAGCATCGAAGAATCACAGGAAGACCAGGAAAACCGCTCCGACCTCTCTCTCCACAGCTCCTTTAAGCATATTAGCTCAGTTGAGCCACAATACCAAACGCTATTTCATGGCGAATTAACGTGAAGTCCGTTTTAACTGGGAAGCATTACAATGCTACAGTAACAGTATGATATCAAGACACATTTACAAGGTATGCTAAGCTAACCAGCAGGTCGCTAACTAGCATCACACATCATGTCTTATCACTACAACAGTTAATTACAGCACAACAAGAAAGAACACACTTATTTACCTTTTTTCGGATTACAAACAAGTTATTATCAGGACCATGAGTAGTCGACCTTGCAGATAAAACACACTGCTTCGTCTTTCCAGTACGTCTGTCTTTCTTCTAGCAAAAACCCAACACTACTCTGACCTGTGCCACTTGTCCCGCCCCAATGACAATACAGAAAACAGATTGACTGACATTAAACTGGTAACAGGTTAGGTTGCACAGCTGATTACACAGACTTTAGATCAAACAAACTCCTTTTCTCCTGAATAACGAATTTACATAAAGTAGAAGTAACATAAATCTTTTTACGAATATTTATTTAACTTTTTTAACTATAAATAGCGCAACTTTTTAAACTGTACATATGATATTTATGCATTTTCCAGTACATATTTTAACCAGTTTTAGTATGAACTTTTGGGTTTTTATGCAACAATTTTTATGCTGTGTTACTGATTATATGCACTGTAGTCTGATTGATTTTAGACAGGGCTACATAGGTATTAAAGGAACTGCTCTGGGGTGGTTCAAGTTTTACTTGTCTGACAGAAGTTTTTCTGTCAGCCTTGCTGATTGTGTGTCCTCCTCAGTGCCTTTACCTTGTGGAGTGCCTCAGGGGTTGATTCTTGGGCCTATCCTATTTTCTCTTTATATGCTCCCCCTGGGGTCCATTCTTAGAAAACATGGCATTGCATTTCATTTTTATGCAGATGACACACAAATGTATCTGCCCTTGAAACAAAACAGCACCCTACAGTCACTGTTGGACTGTCTTAAGGACATTAAAGCTTGGATGGCCTTAAACTTTTTAAGTTTTAATGAATGAATTCGGACCCAGTAGTGCCTGTGTTGGCCCCCACATAGACCTGAGCTCTGTAAGTCCATACGTAAAATCCACTGTTAGAAATCTGGGTGTGATTATGGACAATGATTTTAAATTGGACAATCAATTCAGTTGGGAAATCTAACTTTTTCCAACTGAGGCTTTTATCAAAGGTCAGGTCCTGCCTGTCTTTTAATGATTTTGAAAGAGTCATCCATGCTTTTATTTCTTCCCGCCTTGACTACTGTAATGCTCTTTATGTTGGTGTTAACCAGAACTCCCTCTCACGACTACAGTTGGTCCAAAATGCAGCAGCTCGTCTTTTAACAGGAACAGGCAAGCAAGAGCACATTTCCCCCATACTGGCCTCCCTTCACTGGCTCCCTGTACATTTTAGGAATGATTTTAAAATTTTAACTTTCGTTTATAAATCATTACATGAGCTAGCTCCATTTTACCTGTCGGATCTTTTATCTACGCACTCTCAGGTCTGCTGACCAGTCGCTTTTAGTTGTGCCCAGATCCAGGCTAAAGCTCAGGGGAGACCGGGCTTTTTCAGTTGCAGCCCCCAAACTCTGGAACAAGCTGCCTTTACATGTCAGACTGTCCCCCTCACTGCCTGTTTTTAAATCAAGTCTTAAAACACATTTTTATTCTTTGGCCTTTGACTCAGTATGACAGTTGTCATTTCTGTCTGTTTTCACCAGTTCGTGTTCTTGCTGTGTTGTTCTTATGTTATTGATTGTACAGCACTTTGGTCAACAGCTGTTGTTTTAAATGTGCTTTATAAATAACTTTGATTTGATTTGATTTGATTTGATTTGATTTGATTTGATTTGATTTGATTTGATTTGATTTGAGACAGGACAGGACGTCTCCAGCAGCTGGGAGCTGAGTTGTCTAATATTCCCTCAGCTTGTTTCTCTGATAACTTCAGATCCAGACGTCCGACGACTAAAATCCTTCATCTGGTTCAAATATAGAGCTGAAAACCACCAAGGTGTAAAAAGTGTATGTGACTTAAAACTAGATAAAAGTCAGTGTTGAGCTTCTGTCAGACGAACACACTGATGCATGATCATATAGGATATGGTGTCATTGACAGGAGACCAATGGCACGTTACCATGATTAAAATCACAGATTTCTCTGGTTTGAGAATTGATGGAACACAACTCAAAAACATATAGAAGATAGGTCCAGTTGTTTTTAGACATTTTAATGTGGAAAAGTTACAGATTATAACTGTAATGAACATTTTACGTTACTTAAATGATTCTGTCAGACTTTACCTAGTTGTTTTAGTGTCACAGTCTTTATACAGATGTTCTCAAAGGAGGATACAGCATGATGATATGTGGGAGTCAGAGTGCCCTTTTAACTGGTTTATGGTTGAATGATAGAAACAGGGACATGTACTGTATGTGTTTCTGCGTGTCAGGAGATACACTTATGACAAACCAAGAACCTGCAGTCAGTCAGTGACCTGCTCAAAGACACTTCAGCAGGGAGGGGGTGCTGACTCCCTGCTCCACCTCTCTGCTGCTCCACAGAGACACATCCTACCATTTCCCATTAATGTTAAATCAATCTAATTACAGCTGATTATTCTCGTCCTTGATCGTCTCCAACATACAGAGAAGTTAGTGACACACATTCACCTCCAGACTCAACTACACACACTGACACAACACCTGCACACATCACCCTTTGTGTGTGTGTGTGTGTGTGTGTGTGTGTGTTATGAATGGCTGTCTGTCTGTGTTATGTATGTTTTGCCTGTGTCCATGTTTGTATCTGACCTGTGTGTGTGTGTGTCTGTGTAAACATGTGTGTGTGTGTGTGTGTGTGTGTGTGTGTGTTTACGCTGGGGAAAGACAGCAGTCTAAAGGATGAAATTGAAGAGATTAGCATGGTCTGCTCTGCTTTTGATTAGTTCTGACTGGAAATCTGCCCGAGCCACAAGGGGCCCCTCAGCGGCTCCAGCTCTCCTGCTCTCTCAGTGTGTGTGTGTGTGTGTGTGTGTGTGTGTGCTAGACACTCTTCTCCTCTTGTGGCGTTTCGCGCCACGCCAGAAATTGAATTGATATTTTGTAAACCTGATTTGTGGATAACGCAATGTGACAGCGACAAATGCCTGGCTGAGAGCAGGTTTCAAAGCCGCTCAAATGAAAGTTATTACAGGGTAAATGCGCATTTCTTTGTCTCGGCAGTGGCGGCAGCCCCTCCTTGCCCCTCCTGGCCCCTCCCGGCTCCTGTATGAGTTTATATGGGCTGAATATGGATCCATTTCCTGGGTAATTGAATTGATACTGTCATGCACGGGGGCAGTGCCACATTGCTCTGCAGGGCGGATGGACTGTCTGATTGAATTGGATGGTGGGTGGGGGTGTATGTGTGTGCGTGCGTGAGTGTGTGTGTAAGGGGTTGTCAGTGAGCAGTCATAAGATAGACACACCTCAGTGTTCTCCTGATTACTGCCGTACAGCCAATTGTCTCTCCAATAATCTGCCGCCACAACCTCCTGACACACACACATACACACACACACACACACACACACATTTGAGCGGATACGGGTCAGGCAGCACAGAAGCCATTTCCAATTCCCGGGCAGGCAGCACGCCGCAGATCTGCTACATATTAATTTTGTCCCGGCTGAGATTTGCTCCCATTCAGTTAGAGCCGATTGATGAGAGAGCAGAGAGGATCGGACGGCTGCTCATTCCCTCTCCTCACCTCTGATTAGAAACACTGCCACTGTCACCGCGCTATTAGGACGGGGGAGGGAGGGAGAGGGGGGAAGGAGGGGGAGAGATGGATGGGTTAAAAGAGATAAAAGAGCTAAGGAGAGAGGTAGAGATGGGAGAAAGAGGGGAGAGAGGGAGAACGGAGGGTAAGGAAGGAGGAGACATGAAGAAGAGGGAGACATGTGGAGGGAGAGAGGTAGAGATGAGGGGTTAGAGGAGAGGGGAGGGAAAAGGGAGGGGAGGATGAAATAAAAGGTGTAACGAGTGAGGGATGACAGGAGAGTGGGTGAGGGTGGAAAGAAGAAAGATCAAGAAAGAAGAAAGAGGAGGAGATGGGAGTGAATTGGGTGAGAGGAGAAAAGGACTAAAAGATGAGGAAGAGAAAGGGATGGCTGAAGGACAGAGGAGGAAGTACAGATGCTGGGAGAAAAAAGGTAAAGAGTGAAGGAGAAATAGGGATAAAGACAGAGATGGAGGGATGAAATGTGAGAAAGAGAGATGAGGAAGAGAAGGATGAAAGGACAAAAACAGAAGAAGTGAGGGAAGGGTGGGAAAGGTGGACAGGTGAAGGAGGGAATGAGGGATGGATGGAAATAGAGGTAAAGGAGAAAGGGGGAGAAAAGAGTGATGAAATGAGAGAAGGAGAGAGGGAGAAGGGACGAAGGAGGGAGGAGTAAGGAGAGATGGAAGAATAGCAGTAAGGAAAAGATGAGAGGGAGGAGGAGGGAAGGAGGGATGAACGGAAATGGTAGATGGAGTGTGGAGTGAGAGAGAGGAAGAGAAAGGTAGAGGAGAGAGACAGATGGAGAGAGGAGAGAGGGAGGATGTGGAATGATGTATAAAATGTCAGCGGTGGAGAGAATGAGGGTAAAGGGGAGAAGAAATGTGAGAGAGAGGGGAAGAGGGAGGAAAAGTAAGGGGGAGAGAAAAAGAATGAAGAGGAAAGGCATGAAGGACAGGGGGACATGATGGGGAAAAAAAGAGATGGAGGAATGAAGGAGGAAGGAAAAGGTAGGTTGGGCTGTAAAGGGGGATGAGGGTAGGAAAAGAGGAAGAGATGGATTGGGAGGGAGAGGTGGAAGAAAAAGAAGAAGGTGGTGAAAATGTAGAGTGAACCTGGGAGGAAGAAAGGAGACAGGAAAGATTTGTGGAGAAAGAAAGAGAGGAAAAGAAGGGAAAAAAGGGGAGATGATGGGTGAGAGGAAGGAGTGTAAAAAGAAACGGAAGAGAGGAGATGTGTAGGGGTGAAGGAGAAAGGAGGTGAGGTGAGGAACAGGGATGATAGGGGAGTTAAAGAGTGATGGATGAAGTGAAGAAATGAAAGGGGAAGAAGGATGAAAGGGTGAAAATGGAAAAGAGCTGAAGGATAGAGAAAGAGAAGGATGGAGAGATGGGGGGTCAACGAAGGATAAAGATCAGGGATGAATAAGGAAAGGAGGAAGGAGGTGGGTGATAGAGGGAAAGAGATAAGGAGAAGTGTGAGATGGACATCAGGGGTCAAAGGTCACACAGATTCAGATGAACCAGTTTATTTAATGAGCTTTTCTTTTTCATTAGAACCTGTTCCACCTCCATCAATTCACTCACTGCACCACCTCTATGCTTTTCGCCTGGAAATCCTCAGGTGCTGCCATAAAATGCACTTCTTCTCCTTCTTCTTCTTCTTCTTCTTCTTTCTTTCTTTCTTTTATAGCAGCTTGTTTGGTGCACTGCTGCCACCTGATGGTTCATGACTGTTGTTTACTGTCGCAAGAGTCACGTTCACAAGCTGCAAACTGATTTGTTCAGTTCATAGTTCACCAGTATTTATACACAACATGAATAAGGAAGGAGGAGGAAGACAAGTTAAAGGTGGAGGGAGAGGAGCAGATTGTATGGAGAGAAAGACGAAAGGAAAAGAAGGAGAGGAGTGAGTGATAGAGAGTGATATTATCGTTTTTTGTTTGATGATGAAGCTACACACAGAGAAACGGATATCATTTTTGTTATTAAGTACATTTTTCAGAAAAGTATCCTGTAAGGTACTGAAAATGTCTTTAGGGTGATAACTGTGGACCTTTGTTTTATTTTAAAGGTACAAGATCATTGGTGACAGCAAAGGGTACATAACTGTACTTTTAACAAGATGAAGGTTCAGGCAGATGATGCTGCAAATCACTGATCATAAAATCTTGATTTAAATAGAGAGTTGAGTTTGTTGTAATAAAATAGATGACAATTTCCATTCAATTCTTGGTCATGATTCTATCAGCTTCATTAACAACACAGTTGGCTGTGCATTTTAGTGATTTCAGCTAGGCGTTACATTGTTCTATTGGTTTGATCTGAACAGGTAGGTGTTTTTCCTGCTAGGCTCTGGGCTTGCCGCACCTCCACCGGTGCCCACTTGTTAGCTGCAGGGTCATGGGGACCACCGCTCATTGATGTTTTGCCCCTTAATCCATCTCCTGGTGGCGGGGCAGTGAACAGGGACGTCTCCCTGACAACCCCTGCAGCTAACCTTCTTCAGGAGTTGCTTGCTCCCCATGTTTTGTCCCACCTTCTTAGCCAGAGCCAAAAGCTTGCCTTCTCTGGCTCCTCAGATACCTCATATTCCAATCACTTTCCCTGCACTCCGTAACCAGGTTAGCATATTTTGCCCTCTTCCTTTCATGAGCTGACTCCACCCCTTCCTACCATGGAACTGTCAGCTCAACCAGCAGAGCTGACCTCCCATCTAAGGTCCACAAAATCATGTCTGGCCGCACTGTGGTTCCAAGGGTTTCCCTGGGAAAATTGAGCTGCCTGCCCAGGTCCACCTCCATTTTCTACCCCAAAACTGGAGTCAGAATATGATTTTAATAAAAAAAGCTTTTAATAATGTTGTAGGGTCATGAGGCAGGCTTACAAATCCAGTGTTAAAACACTGAATTAATTGAATCTAATACAGGATGTTATTTACATTTTGTAAGTGAACTTGTTGTAAATGTAGATGTACATGTAAACTAATTGTCAGTTTTTTAAATAGATTTTGGTCAATAACTGTAAGTGATTTTGTCTCTGAATTTAAGGGGATGTTTTTGCCCCATAAAGGTACAAAATGACATGTCGCTCCAACTGTACCTCATAAGGAACCAATTCTGGGGTCGCCTCGGTGGCTCACCTGGTACAGCACGTACCACATGGGCTTAGTTCCAACCAACCGCAGTGGCCATGGGTTGGAATCCGACCCACGACCCTTTTCTTGCATGTCATTCCCTCTCTCTCACCTTGAATTTCCTGTCTCTCTCTCACTGCACCTATCAAAATAAAGGCAAGAATGCCAAAACGAATAAGGTACCAATTCTGTACCTTTCTAGTGGGTAAATATTTGTACCAGGACATAAAGGTACATTTTTGTCACTAGGGGTAGATAAATGTTCTTTTAGAGATACAGACAAGAAGGTACAAAAATGTACCAATGATCAAAGTTACAGTGCTACTAGGCAACAGCTGGAGCAACAAAGCCTTTGTACTTTTTTCGGTCCATTCCTATACTTTCATTTCTTAGTGTGTAGCTGGTTCCCCTGCTCCTAGCCTTTACACTAGCCACGTCTTGACTCCGCTCCACACTTATACCTGAGAGTGATATAAATATTCTCATCTCACCCTCAAACAGAAAGTTATGAGCGTATAGTGCTTCTGAAAATGTTGGACGGTTTCTTTAAAGCTGACAGATGTGCTCATGTTGTTGTGTGTGCCTTCAGTGAGACAGAGGAAATCTTTAAACCTGTCCTCTGTCTCCACTCTCAGTTGAGACACATTTAGCTTCAGATATATTTTAACTATTTATGCAAACTCAGGAGAAGAGTTTATCACAGACATGAATGTCTCCACGAGACAGGTGTTGACTTTAAGACAGACATACTGTATATAAATCCAGAGACAGAGAAAGTTCATTAATACTGTTGACGCGTTTCCAGCATTGTCCTGAACTTCACCACACCATTAACTCTTATCAGCTAAATGCTCCCAGCTTTAAGTTAAACAGTTCTCTCCATCTAATAGTCTCTTTAACTTCAGCTCTTAATTGTGTCCATAGCAGCTAATCGTGTGGCTGTAATAAGAGCCTGTGTATGGTCACAATGGCCCCCACCAGCTAATGGTATAAAAACTTAATGATCATTATCATGGAGCTCTGTCTATTCTCTTCTCCACCTTCTTTAGTTCTGCCAGTTGACCCCCCCCCCCCCCAGCTGTTAAACAGTTGCCCATTAACACAGTCCTTATGTAGACTTATTAAGTTCACTGAGGAGTTAATGCTCCATTCGCAGGATATTAACTTACATTTAAACAGGGGGCGGATCGAGAGAAACGTCTGTGGGGCACAGAAATATGGTGATTTAATCACAAACAATCACATAGATCAGTATTTTCTCTTTGAAAAACTCATTTGGCTCCTACTCGTCATATTAGATTCTTCCACAATCTCCTGATAGATTCCCTCCCACATGACCTCCACACTGTTTTAGTTTGTTTAACCCAAGCATCAATCTCCGGAGCTGAAAACTGAGGCCAACACTGAAGTACCAAAGCCTGCAGTTCCTCTAATGACCACTAGAGTCTGGCTCCAAGAGACTTAAAAGTTATGTAGAATTGAGGGCGTGGCCTCTTTGAGTGACAGGTGGCTGAGCGTATAGCTGGCCACAAACCAGCATGTACCAAAGTCTCGGCTCCACACCCACCCCACCTCTTTGACCATTTTTGGATTAGATGGGAATTAGGGACGGAGTCAGACACGCACCAAAATTTTTCTGAATTTCTTTTAATTTTCATAAAATAAGGAGTTAGCAGTCTGTCACAAGTTTTGTGAGCATGCCATAAACAGAGAAACGCACACCAGGAAAACTCGATTTTGGTCTCAATGTTGGAACCATGTTCAATGTCCAATGAACAATGAAGCATGTTTGAACTGTGGCAGTGATTGAAACTAGTAACCAGAAAAATTAAAAGCCTATGGCAGTAGTTTGTCATCAACACAATCTACTACATTTGTATTTAGTTGTTTATGATATTTTCTGTTTTTGAAAAGTCAAAGTCCAGTGACACTTTGGCTTTGTAGTGTCATAAAGTGCTGTGTACTAGGGCATGATGATAAAGTCCTGGTTGGACTGCTGGTGTACAAGGTGTGAAAAGGTGGGCACAGACATCTGGCAGGTGCAGCTCAGGGTTGAACACAGTTTTAAAGCTCCATATTTTCTTCTTCTTCTGTGTTTTATTTAGTGTTTATCCATAAGAAGATATTTTTGTGTTTTAAGAACCAAAAAACATTTTGGTGTAGTTTTACATCTCTTCTCTGGAGCTCTATTAACAACAGGTCAGTGAGCCAATAAGAAGAGAGGAGGCTCAGTCCTGACGGATGGTTTTAAGGGTCAGTTTCTGAATACAGGCTGTGTGCATTTCTCTGTGGACTGATCGCTTTGATACTTTCACAATATTAATATAGAACCTAGAACTACTTTATAATCACACAACACACGGACAGAGACCTTTATACAATATGGTGCTTTAAGATTTTAGCTGGTTCCATACATCACACGTTAGAAATCCTCAGCACAGTGAGACCAGCAGGTTGTGGTACTTCTTGTTTACTAATAATAGCTAAACCAAGTCAAGGACACTAATTGGCGAACTGTGGTCCAAATCCATACCCAGGCACCAAGCCTATCTGGACCTGGACCTATAACCTATGAATCCTTGAATTCATTGAATGATTACATTTTGTGCGAGTGTTTCTGTTTTAACTGGCCCAGCTTTTCTTGCTGTTACAGCACTGATCACATGACACTACTCAGCCAATCACTGTGACTAGAGTCGGTGCGTGAGATACACACAGGAGAGAGAGAGATGAGAGACAATAGTCTGAGAAATAAGTGGGGGAGTGGGATATAGGAGGAATATAAGGAGGAGTAGTTAAAGCTGTTCAGTTTTTCAGCAGAAAAACAGTGGAAACTGATAAGATGTGTAATGGAGTTAACAAAAAGAAGAAAAGAGGAAAATGAATGTCGCACTGTAAGTATGACTACTAGGACCAGAGTGTAAGTTCTAGGTTCAGGTGAGTGATTGATACTAGTGATCAGGAATAACAGACCACAGACCAGTGAATAAGTATTAACTGTCGGCTTGTTTTTAGTAGTAACTGATCAGAAAAAAAAAACAATAATCATATGATGGTACCAAACACTTTTACACGCACAAATACAAAAAAAAAAAGGGTTCAATTTCCCTTCAACCAAAATGAACCCAAGATCTCAGGAAAATAAGGCTCTACTCAAACTTTACTCACTTTACATAACCCATTCATGTAATACCAATTTGGCACACAATAAGGAAAAAGTGAATAAATAAAAGAAAACACAGTTTGCTAAAATATATAATACAACTCAAATTTCAGATCTCACAGATCAATGTGTTTAAGAAATTCCTTATTTTTCCACAGTTTGGTGTATCACCAGTCCTTTAGTTAAGTCCTTTCTCAGTCCATATGAAATTCACTGTGTCTCTGCAAAACCTGTTAGTTTTGTCCTCCCACGATCCACGAGTATTAAAAACAGTGTCTTTGTCCACAGTGTGCAGGTGAGTTTCGCAGAATATGTGATCCTCCGAGTGTGTCTCCTATGGGTGGCTCGCCATCTTCTTTCCACAGCTCCAGGTGTTTTCACACCCGAGCGATCCCAACTTAAAAAGCCTGGCCTGCCATACAACAAGGCAACGCACAAGCAGCCATTTTAGCTTCACATATAGCAGGAAAATAAATGAAAATAAAGTCCTAGCACTGAAATACAGGTTAACTATCAATTTAGATCCAAACCGCGACCTAAAATGGCGGCTCGGCTCTCGCTTTCACTCCGCTGCGAGGCAACTTGACCGTGTATGCTCCCTTTTAGCTTTTAGCTACACATCGCACAAATGAAAAACACAAAATACACAGTATAACCCTCGTCCAGACTGACTTAGCTTAGCTGCTAGTAATATCGTCTTCACATTGAGCTTATACAACAAAGGAATAACCCGCTAATACACACGCTGAAAAAAATTAGCTTTTTGACTCAACAAATCCTCGTTCAAAACTCAAACAAAACAGAATCCAGCAACGCGGACAGCAGGTGAATACAATATCTTCCCAAAAATGAAAGAAAAGACAAGATGTAAAACCTCAAAATACACTTATTTTACTCCTATTTACTTTCTCTTTCCCTCTCGTTTTCGACTTTTCCGTCTGCCGTCTCTAATGTTCTGCTCTTGCTCTAATTATCTTCCCTCCATCCAACAAGCGGCGCTGGAGTTACCTGATTGGCTGTTACCGTGGAACTTGCTAAAGGAGCAGTACACACAAAAATAGTGATAAATGGAACAGTCAAACTATTTTTAAGGCTTCTTGTTACCTTAAACACAATTGTTATTTTATTTTCTTACATTTAGTATTGATCTAGGCTTCTATTAGTTTATTATCATATTCACCTAGTTCACATGAAGCTACACTTTTTATTTAATTTTTCTAAAAGGAAGCACTTTATTTTAGGATGATTAGGAAGACGGTGCTATTATCAATATTATAATTCATCCAGTCCCAGAAATAATGACAAAGAATAATCTGGGAGCCTCAGTAAAGGTTAACCCCATCCTAAAGACCACTAGTGTATTATTGATCAATACTACAAGAAATGAAATCAATCAAACAGCATCCCACCTCCTAGCAGTTCTCCCATGGATCACAGCATAATTAAAGAAACCAGCTAAGAGATCTAATTTAAGATTACTGTCTATGAAGAATGTGTGCAGTAGCTGCTGTGGCCCCCACTCTCAGCCCCTCTGCAGAGAGTCTATTATACAATCTGTGATCAGTGATAATAAAGCTGCAGGAAATCAAACACACTGAGGAGACGGTCCACTTTTTAAGCTTTGATGGAGAGTTAAACATACAACACACAAGCCTGTGATTTTTCTGTGAATATAAACTTTGTCAGGTCCTGTCACAGCCTCCATCACTGTTTTATAGATACATTATCTAACTATCTAATTTTAATGTTTCCTGTGTTGATCGTACTTCCTGTTTTTAAAGCTTCTAATCAATATTGGTAATGGGTCCTTGACTACATGTGATGAAACAAAGAATTTTAGCTTCTTTCAGCTCATTGTTTTGGTTCAGTCTCATGGCTCAGCAGACAGACGGATGAAGTTAGCTGCTAGCTTATGAATACAGTGGAGCATTTAGTAGCTGAAGAGCCTGATGTTTCCCTTAGGAAGTGGTGGAGACCAAACATAAATATAAATCAAGACTTAATTCATTAGGTGACACAAAACCTGACTCCAAATGAGTCAAGCTAATGTTGCTGGATGTGTGAATATGTACACTGTAAACCCGGACTTAGTTTTAATTAAACTTTTGATTGATCATAAATTACTCTTTCATGTATTTGAAAAAAACTAAATCATACTAGTAGATTCCAATATTCAGCTGAAATATGCAGTGCAAGGATCATGTTAAGCAGAGAAAACTTAGTATGTTGCATTACTACAACGGGGGGGAGGGGCCCTTTCGAAATTGTGCAGGTCGGAGCTGGGAGGGCTCGGTTCTGGCTGGTCCTGCTAGTCGTGGCTTTGACGAGTCCACTCATCTTGGCTGCTGCACCGAGTCCGGTGACAACAAGTTAGCTTGATGTTAATGTGCTGGTGTTTTTGTTTCTGTCGGTTTACGGTTTATAACATTAACTCGTATGTTTGTGTGTGTTTGTGGCTAGTGCTAACTTAGCTAACAATTTGGTTATAACTTCAGCATTCAATTTAATGTTTCTGTCATGTTTGCATGTGCTTGTGGCTAATGCTAACTCATGTCTGTTCGATGTGGTAACATACCGATTCAGGTTGGTGTTTGTTAAGGTTACACATGAGTGATTTGTTGGATTTATAGCAGTAACTTAATGAACTTTTCAGAGGACGAGGTCATTAGCAGAGGTTGGTCAACGTTGAGCTATGAGCTTTCTTATATTCTCTTTTTACAGGTTCTTGTGAAGATGCAGTGGAAGTGTAAGTAATGTGAGTTCATATGTGAGAAATGGGTTACCTATTAAAACATTACAGGTTAAAACATGGGAGCTACAGGAGAACTGTACCGTTTCCTTGCTTACTCCAAGAGTGTTTAGAATTGAACTCCATTAATGCACTCAAGGTCCCCTTCACCAGAAAATGGACCTGACGTTTGCATTGAGAAGAAAGAGGTGGTGGAGTCTGACCTGCCATAAGCAAGATGGTGGAAGTCCGGCCTGGTTCAGGTATGTTCGAGAGAGATATAATGCTAATGGTTTCTATCTTTTTATCACACACGATACAGGTAGAGTGCAAAGGAAACAACTTGAGCAGGGATCACTTAGTGCAGCGTGATCACATTTGATTGCTCACTGCACGCCGACACCCCCAGCCACAGTACTATTTTGTTTTATTCTATTACTACTCTGTATTTTACTGTGTATTTCTCTCTATTTTTCAGGTGTACATGGAGTGCAACAGGATTGTGGGGCACATGAGCACTTGGGAGTGCGCTCTTCAGCTGTGACATCATCACTCAAGGCCCTCTGTTGCTGCCCTTCTGCATAGCCATGATGACATGTCACCATCCCACTGGTCTACACTGAGGCAGGGAAGATTATTATTTTGGCAGCATTAATTGTTAAATAAAACCATGTTCCTCTGTCGTCACCATATTTGTATTGCCTACTGTTTGACCTCAGTAGCCCTTCCAAACCTTTGCAAGTTTGATAATAACAACAAAAAATATCTCATGTGATACAAAGAAACAAACAGGTGTTTATTTTGTGTTACGTAAGAACTGATTGAAGTTTAATAAGGGACAGGAATGTCCAGCTACTTGTGTTCTACGGTACAAGATGTAGAAGTGTATGCTCAGGACTGCATATTAATGCTCAGGTGATCTGATATAGTTAACATACAGTTCATCTGTACTTCTTCAGGCAAGTTGAAGTTTAAGAGGCTTGTATCCAGTTGTAATGCATGTCTGTATGTGTCCAGTCGTTCACAATGATATAGCAGATATTGCTGAATGCTGTGCATTCACACTCCTCCAAACAGGATGGAATTGTTACCATGCAGTTTTAATGCCTGTTTTTACCTGCGCTTTGGTAGACATGTTTGTTTTTGCTGCAATAACACATTTGAAGTGTCACCTTGCAATACTTTGTCAACAATAAAATATGTTCAACATTAAATATGTTGTTGTATTTAATGCAGTAATCTCAAAAATAAAAATCATGTAATTACAAGAAATAGTACTTATATAACAACATATAACTATATTAACAAATGATTTTAAGTAGAAATAAATAATGTTTTATTTGTTACTTGTTATATTTTTTGCATGTTTAACTTAACGTAGTTATTTTATACATTAGACTCCTGAAAATAAATAATTAACGTGAACTAATGATTTTAAGCAAAGACTACTGATGTTAACTTGATATGTTGGCTGCATCTAATTAAGGTCCTATATTAATACAACTTGACATGTTTATTTTCTACTTGTGTAAAAACTTAAATGGTTTAAGGCAGCGGGTTTTCATGCAATTTTCTAGTAAAGTCGAATGGGTTAATAAGATGATAATATACCGATATTATGTTTAGAGTTTTCTTTGCTGTAGTAACTGGGATGATCCTCTGACGTTTCATGTAGGTCAGAGTTTCATTTTACTCTGGTTTATGACCTGCAAAACTAATAACACTCCGATCAGCCTCAGCTGGACTTTGTTTGCTAATGAGCACATCAGCATGCTAACACACTAAATTCAAACGGTGAACACTGTAAACATTATGCCTGCTAAACATCATCATTTACGCGCTTTCATTGTGAGCATAGTATGCTGATGTTAGCATTTAGCTTAGAGCAGCTCTGTGTCTAAGTGCAGCCTCACAGAGCTGCTAGCATTACTGAACAGTCTTGTTAATATATTGACTCACTCACTCAAAGAAAAACAATTTTAACAGACTTTACATAGACTATGATGTGAACCTAATGATGAACATCACACTATCAGTATGACCTAGCTGGTTCTGTCCATAGACTGTAAATAAAGATGGACATAACCTCTGTGACATCACCCACAAGTTTCTGAAGAGAGGTTTTGAAGCTCAGAGTGAGCTGCTACACCGTCACCTTCTTGGTAGTGCTCAACTCCACCCCTAACTCCCAGCTAACCCAAAATGGTCAAAGAGGTGGGGTGGGTGTGGAGCCAAGACTTTGGTGCATGACAGTTTGGGGCAAGCATACACTCACCCACCTGCCACTCAAAGGGGCCACGCCCTCAATTCTACATAACTTTAAGTCTTAATAAAATGTTAACAGGTAAGTTATAAAGTTATACAGTTGTCATGAAGGAGGAAATTAACTCTAGATACCAAAACAGTTTTCGTACCAGGCTGTAAACATGTTTATTTCTGCTGTAAAGTTGAACATTTTAACATTGGAGTCTGTGGGGATTGACTCACTGTTGGAGCCACACCTAGTGCTCATTAGAGGAACTGCAGTGTCGATACTTCATTTTCAACCCCAGAGGTTGATGCTTGGTTCTACCGCAAAACGCTTGTAAATATGTTTGACTGTGGCATGATGTCAGAATAAGGGTCAGTTAACATATTTCAAAATATAAACACGTTTTTAACAGAATAAACTGCAGAGGTGATGACACGCTGAAGCTTTATATTCTAAGCAAAGTGGTGACTCACACACACACACACACACACACACACACAGTGAATGCTTCATTTGATCAGTCAACTCTGCTGTACAGTAACAGTGTTGACCCAATGGACTGAAAAGACCACTATATCTGCTCAGCACTGAACTCTCTGCTCTCACTTCACTTCATTTGAAAACTTGCCGTCTTTCTTCTACACACTTAGAAAAACTCTGTCTGTATTGCTGCTACCTCCATTTCACTTCAAATAAAAAAGAAAAACTCTTCAAAAACTCAACTTCAATCAGTGCAGAATAATACAAAGGGCTCTCAGATTACAGAGGGGCCCGCTGTACTTTAAATCCTGTAATACAGACTGAAATGAAATCCATTTTTTGCTCCGATGATCTTTGTAGGCAATGTTCAACATGGTCAGAGAGAGAGAGAGAAATGGCCATCTGTCTACCACTGTTACTCTGCCACCCACCACTACCACACACACACACACACACACACACACACACACACACATGACCCTGGCAGAAAAAATGAGCTGCTAAAAAACCCCGGAGAGAGGAATGAGATGCCGTTTTTCCATTTGTAGCAGCATGATAGCACAAAGGAAAGAGACAAAACATTATTTGAAGATAGAAGATACACACACTCTGATAAGGCAGAGAGGAAGAATGTGTGTGCGTGTGTGTGTGTGTGTCCGTGAGTGTGTGACTATTTCATCTTCCATGGTAACTTAAATGGTAGATGGAGGCCACACACAAACACAGACGGGCCCCCCAGCCCTGCGGCACCTCAGATGCCTTACGGGATAGTAATAATTCATGGAGTTAGCCAACTGCTGCTGGACCAGACAAATGGAATTATACTGCCCAGATGAGATGGCTGCATACATGTGTGTCTGTGTTGTGTGTTTGTGCAAGTGTGTGTCTCAGGGCCACTTGGCCAGTCAGTATCAAAGAAAAATAGCTGCTCCAGTCTATAACCTTCTTCACACACAACAGCAGCGTGTGTGTGTGTGTGTGTGTGTGTGTGTGTGTGTGTGTGTGTGTGTGTCAGTGTGAATGGGCTATGCAGCAGAAGGCCGACACCATGACATTGTTAAACCATGTTAGATTTCAGGGGCTGTGGCCAGAGATGTCACTGACAGACATACACGCATGCATGCACACACGCACGCACGCGTGTACACACACACACACATTTGTGATCCAGGCTGATTTTCATTTTAAAATTAAAATACAAAATACTTTTCTTTTTCAGTATAATTTGTTTTTGTATCACAAAAAATAAAATGACCACAAAACAGGCTTGTTTTTTTTTCTCCATGCTGTGAAACAGGCGCAGATGGACTCTGAGACCTGGGTGCAGTTAAACCTGAAACTACTGAACATTGTGATGATTTTACAAAATTCAGATTGAAAACAGCAGTATTTTTGAATCAGTGATGATCAGTGATCTAAAATCTACAGATTATGAACCTTCAGACTAAGAAGCAGAAGCTGAATAATATTATGGGCTGTAGTAACAGAATCAGCTTTGCTCAATAACAAACCCCCACTAATCAAATAATAAGTAGTATACATATTTTTGTCTATTTGAACTTGACAGTGTGAATTTCAAACATCTAACACTCATTGGTCTGGGGGAGGAAGAGATGTAATGAAAAACACCTGCAGCCATGTTCTCACTTAATGAATCAAATTGTTTAATTTATATTTGGACCATTTTGTCTCAACAGCTTGAATTTAACAGCCTTAAAGGTTTCTCTGTAAGTTTTCTCTGCTGCTGAACATGGTTTTTTGTCAGCAGCAGGTGGTGGTGAGTGCTGCTTCAGCCATCATTGTCTTTATAAAAGACAAAGCTGGTTAGCATGCTAACTTCAGTAGAAATAAAGATGTGATAGAGACAAGAGTTAACATTGGTGTTTGTTTCCACCTCTGGAAACAGCTGTTGGTGAGTAGGAATGAAGTTTGATGCTGAACTCACAACGTTCCTTCTAGACTGGTCAGTAAACAGCTGTTAATGCTAATGTTAGCTATGTAGCAATAGCTAAACTTACAAATAGCTCCTTTAATTCTGACCTATTATCATCACAGCTGTAATCAGTAGCAACTCCTCCCCTCACACTCTGACAGGACACGTCAGGTAAAACAAACTCAGCAACTCTGACTAGTTTCTACTTCAGCTGTGCATGTTCCTCATACCTGTATTTTATATCTCTTTACTTGTGACTTTATTTAGTTATAAAAAATAAATTTTTCAATATTTCACGAGTCCATTTTTGACATGAAAAAGACCAATGTCTTGTATTTCAAATGTAATTTTTGTATTAAAATCAAATTTAATCAAATTTTCGTTTAGTAGTTTAATAGTTCTTTCTTTATTAATACTTTCTGAAAAGAAGGACCCTCAGGTGCACACAACTCATAATCAGTGTCCTGGCTCTCTAGAAATAATTATACTGTTGCACAGAACAAACAAACTAACACACACACTCACATGGTGTACACTGAGCAGGTCAGCAGTGAACAGTGAACAGTGCTTGACAGGCCTGTAGTGAATGAAATAAAATAAATGGCCTGGTGTGAACAGAACCCTGTCTGCCACAAAATGCATTTTAAATCCTTCTTACATCCTAACAGTGTGTAGGGTGGACCTGCACATCCTGTAAGCTGATTGGCTGATCCAACATCTTGTTGGGACATATCACATGTGATCTTTTAGAGGAGCATGTATGGTCACCATCTTCTCATTTACACTAATGGTTTGTTTCACTCTCACGTGAGTCATGTCTATTCTTCACATCATGGTTTGTTGAAGATTCTCAGACCTGAGCCTCACACATTCATCATGTTCATTAACACACAGCTGGTTGTTAATGAAGACATACCACATCACTGTGTTGATGCTACTCTCCAGGAAAACACAGGGAAGAATAGGGAAGGTCAGAGGTCAGTGCTGACTGCTGCTCCTCTCTTCACCTCCTCCTCCTCCTTCTCCTCATGTTTCCATTCATACCTGTCCACTCTCTCCTGTTAAAGCCACTTGTGTTCATCTCTTCCTCCCTCTGTCTTTTTCAGTCCTCTTTCCACCATCGTC